>NC_034420.1:14665787-14852559 GCF_002078875.1 Numida meleagris
GTAGCAGCTTGTCCCACTTTCCTCGCCCCGGAGCCAAACAAGGGCCGTGCTCTCGCCGCAGGGCTCGGCTTTGCGCTGCTGCCAGCAGGGCTATTAATAACCCCGAACAATAGCTGACCTTGGCCCGCCTGAGCTCTCGGCTGCCCTCAGCTCGCTTTGTCCCGCAGCTCCCACCCCGCTGCCGTGAGCCCGGCCCTGCCCGCAGCCACCGAGCCCTTGGGTGCCGGGAGGGGACAGCCCCGCACTCGGGGCTCGGCCGCAACGCGTCCAAATGGACACAGCCGCTGCCTCCCTCCTGGCTGGAAGCACCGGGAAAAAAGGTCACCAGCTCCCCGCCGAGCTCTGTAATTAAGCAGAAGCAATTGCTGATAGCAAAGCGAACTCTCAAAACCCAAAGCAAACGGTTCTCCCTAGCGGTTTGCTGCCTTTCTTTCTGGAAAACAACACATGTGGCTCGGTTTTCCTCCTCCTCCTCCTCGGTTATTTTTTGTGCGATTCTCTCCTGCTTGCTCCGGGCTCAGCCAGCCAAATCTCTTTCTTTTTTTCCCCCCCTCCTCTGCCCACGGGTGCTGATGCGGGGAGCGGCCCCGGGTCGCCCAGCAGAGGGACCTCTCGGCCAGCGCTGCAGCAGTGCACGCGAGGAAGGAGGTGGGATGCTCCCGTGCAAAGCTGCCGGCTGCTTCTCCATCAAAAACCGAACCTGGCCAAAAGAAAGCACGCGTGCGTCCCTCGTGGGGGAATCGCGTTCCTTTTCTACCCGATTTAGCCCAGAGAGCTGAGCTTGCAGCTTAAATCCAAGGTAAGGGGACTTGCGTTCCCCCCCCCCCCACACGCTAACATTTTCAATTAGGAATTTGATTTAGTTCTTCCCGAATTTCCCCAAAAGAGTAAAAATCAACGCATTTCTACAAAACCGTTTGAGAAGCCGGGTTTCCCACCTCCCAGTACAAACCATCCCCCCTTGGTAGCTCCCCACCACACTGGGGAGGACAGGCATGTGCCCCTGTGTGCACATTTAGCCCCTCCATAGGCAGATCTGAAGCCTGCACAGACCAGCAGGGCTTTATCGGAGCAGCTATTTGAGGCTGAATAATTTCCTCCTCCCTCTTCTAATAGCATCTTCAGCTGGCACGAGGCCCAGGGGCAGGAGGAACCTGCCAAGGAAGTAGTTCTGAGCTGCAGCAGCTCTGCGAGGAGATGTTAATTTCTCTCTAGCATGACTCCGAGTATAAATAAGCTGCAACAACAATTGGATTAGAGGTTAGCTTGCCTCCAAAATCCCCAAGAGAGCAGCGAGAAAACAAGGAGAGGATACAGAGCTGCCCAACAGGCAGCTCGTGCCAGCATACACCCGCAGCAAACCTCAAACTCACAAACAAAACCAATCCCCAAATCCCAAAACACCCGGAAGATGCAACCCAGTGGCACCCGGAGCAGCCATCGCTCCTTAGGGGCCATGGGAAGAGGAGAGCATCTCCTGCCCGTGCTGCTCAACCCTGGGAAGTGGCAGCCCAGCCTACTGCCTTTTTTTTGCAAAGCTTGCTCCAGCTTTTGCAAAAAGAAGCTACATTTTAGTGCTCACTTGTATATTCCCTTCCTTTTTCATGTTTGCCTGGGTTAGCACAAGCAGCCTCGAAGCAGAAATCCCTTGAAGGAATTTTACTGCTGACACTATTTGGAGAAAAAGTTCAGGGGCAAGTAAACACACAGAGCCATTTACAAGCAGAAGCCTGCGATTAACCCCGGTTTCCTGAGGATTTCCTTGGAAGTGCCTCAGCATTGCTACTGTATGGGAGCACACGTGATGTGACAGGGAGCACCAGCACTGCCTCACCACAATGAGAGGGTGATGGCCTGAAGTTGTGCTGGGGAGGGTCGGGTTGGATATTCTGAACAATTTCTTCTCTGAAACAGCTGTCAGGCACCAGCACAGGCTGCCCAGGGACAGAGGGGTCACTGTCCCTAGGGGTCCCCATGGAGATGTGGTTCTTGGGGATGCAGTCAGTGGGCATAGCAGGGATGGGCTGGGGTTGGACTTGGGGGTCTGAGAGGTCTTCTACAACCTGCATGATTCCATGACTGCACCAAGAGCCACAGAACAGCAGTGCCTACTACTTTAAAAATGGCTGTTGTCTGGTTTATTTTTTCCACATTACAGAGTCTAAAAGCCTGGGAATGAAACCACAGCGAAGAGCAAGAACTTTCCCTTTGAGCAGGAGCTGGAAGCAGATGGACTCCTCTTGGATTGGTTTGGGGGTGGGTTTTTTTGTTTTTTTTTTTTTGGAACCACGATGCCATAGTGATAGCTGTAAGAAAACCTCCTACAGTTTGGACACAGATCCCACTGACTTAAGCAAATTCAAGGATTCCCAGTGCATTGTGGAGGCCTGGAATGAGTTTGGCTGTGTTGGTGGTTTGCCCCATTGCGCAAGCAGGTCCATCCCTCGTACCCACTGAACTGCAGCCATCTCCTGCTCCCATGGCAGAGCCCCACCACCGCCCCTGCAGTGCCTGTGGGGTGGCCTCTTTCTGAGCATGATCTCTTCACTTCCACCCTCTTCTTTCCAGTCACACTTGAACTTTACATTCTTTTCCCTTCTATTCAGTCAGATCTGTTTTCAAATGCATCTCCATGTATCTTCATTACATTTTTCTTCCATTTATTGGTGGGAAAGATATTCCCGAGAGCAAAACTAAACCCTGAAGGCCCCCACAAATGCTTCATTCCACCATTACAGCCCTGATAACACACGCCAGTCTGTTCTTGCATCACATACCCCTCTCACAATTCCTGTGTGCATTATGATGCCTGCTTCTGTTAAGCCTCAGGTTTACATGGCATTCTTGTATACTCAAAAAAACCTACTCCTATCAGTTTTTCAATAGATTCCCGCAGCTTTCACAAACAGCTCTCACTTCTTTGCACACAGCAGCAAGGCCAAAAGTAAGTGGGAAACAATGACTGCAAGCCAAATCACAAGCGCTCTGAATTATGTGCAGATTAATTCTCGTATTGATGTTAAGGGGGTTTCCTTTCTCGATATGATCATTTCCTTTAACTGCTGAACTTGGAAAGGAGCCGTCCCCTCTGCCATTGTGCAGGGCTCAGCGGTCCCTGGGCGTGTGTTCTCATGTGTGCAAGTGCTGCCAGGGCCACCACTGCTCCCTGCCCCATAAGTGGCCCCTCATGGGCACGGTGCTCACAGTGCAGTGGTAGCCACCAGCCCCCCTGCCACGCTTTATTGCCCAGAGATAATTCCTTACTCAGAATCATAGAATCATTAAGGTTGGAGAAGACCTCTCAAGGTGCCCCATCCCTGGAGACGCCCAAGGCCAGGCTGGATGGGGCCCCGGGCAACCTGAGCCAGGGGGAAACCAGCCCATGACAGGAGATGGAACTGGATGGGCTTTAAGGTCCCTTACAGCCCAACCATTCTACGGTATGTCCTCTGGTTTTACTGCTTTTTGCTCATTGGCACAAGCATGCCTATGCTGTTCTCATGGGCCATAAGCATCACCTCCCCACAGCAGGCTCCAGACAGCACCTCACTGACATCTGCTTCTGACCCTGTTTTCTCAGAGTCCCAGACATGATTTCAGCACAAAGCAGTTTCATCGTCAGCAGGAGCTACAGCGCTCTAGGAATTCCTTGCCTGCCTCACCGCACTGCTGCTGATTAATGCACCACAGTCTTGGAAGAAACAATTAAAAATAAAACTAAACAACAAGGAGTTACAGAAGGGAAAGATATCCCCTATGGCCAAGTTTAGCTCCCACTGAAATTCCCGTAACTCTCTCCACTGGCGCCAGGGGGAACTGGACCAGTTTGGGAGACAACCTATGAATAGATGAGATGTCTGTTTGAGTCATCTGTATATACACAGCCAGATCTAGCTCCTTTCTGCGTTGGATCTTTTGTCTCATAAACAGCTTTGCTGTAAGGAACACTGCCCTCCTGTCACCCCAGTGCTGCTGAGTACAAAGCATCACCTCCTGACTTTCTGGTGGAGTATGGACTCCATTTTTCCTCCATGTCAGCATTTACTTACGAGCATCAATTTCACACCTAAGTCTTCTCCCTCCATTCTGAAATAGCACACCACCACAGAGCAGGAAGGCTGCAGCATGCTGTGTCCTCCTTGGTATCACTTTGTGAGGTGCTGTGCCAGGTAGCACCAACCCCTGCCCAGACTCACTGCAATCCTGGCAGGAACATGCCATCATGGGCTCTCCAGCAGCGCAAGGTTTAAGCAAATTGAGGCCAGGAGAGCTCTTCAAGAAAAGCAAGGGGATGTGGGAAGGCTTCCAGCTCCAAATCCACCCTGGTCTGCCTGACCAAAGGACAGCTCAGGTCAATTGATGGAGATGAGGAGCATCCGATTTGTTTTAAGAAATGATGGCTGACGGCGCTGGCATAGAGTAGAAATGCATAATGATAGAGAAGCCCTTACAAAGCAATGACACTGCCCTCACAGCACGTTTGAGACAGAGGAACAAACCAGAGCTGTAGTTACTAAAAGGAAGCATTTCCAGAGCCAGCAGTTATCTCACTGAAATAAAGACGGATATACACAGGATGGACCTGAGGGCAAGCAGTCACTCCATGTCCCCAGATCACCCTCAATATCGAGGTCAGACATGGCCATACAGTCATTGGTTCACACTAAGGAATGTGGGTGCACAGCAGCTTGCCACCATCTCCCAGAATCATCCTCCCTATGCATCCCAGTGTCTGTGCTCTACATCTCATTCCTTGGTATTGGAAATTAAGTTGTCCTCACTTTGAAAGATGGGAGAAGAGATGTTGCAGCCTGCCAATCCAGAGGGAAAGCAGACTGAAACGTAAGCACTGATGTAACGTTACCTCTCCAAGTGTGATCGAGCTAAAACTGCTTTTTCTCCTGATGTAATTTTCAACTTTTCAAAATTCCATTTAACATTTCTAACAGCAAAAGCAGGACCTGGATTACTGAGGAAATTTCCTTTCATTTCCTTTTTTTCCCCCACTTTTTTAATTGCTTGGCCCCAAAGCAAGCAGCGCTTTCCTTATCAACCCTCCACGCTTACTAGTTTTCTTCTATAAGCTGAACTCCAGACACCTTCCCAGTAAAAGCATGCCGGAATTTACAGTGGCACCAAACTGGTGCAATAACTCCTGCAGAAACCAAGCAGATTGCATTACTGTCAGCATGGTTTCCACATCAGAGGAAAAAGCTTGACAATTCAAGTGTCACATAAAAGGTGGGTTCATTTCACTCTGAGAGAGCTGGAGGTTCTCCGTCCCCTCTCAATTTCGGCAGCTGTAATTCCTCCTGCAAGGCAGAGGGGGAAACTTCAGAAATACTGAAAGAAAAATACAGAAACAAAACCTATCTCAGTTTCAGCAGGATTTGGATCGGCACAGGCATGCAGCAATGTGCTTGTTTGGAGTCTCACTCCGCTCATAGAGGAGGCTTTGGCTCCTATTTTAGACGATTGCTGCATAAGACCGGTCTGGAAGGAGGTTTGCCAAACCAATGAAGAGCCTAAAACACCTCCTAAAGAAATGCACCCTGAAGGCCAACATCGAAATTCCCTGTTAATTCTCCTCGTGCACCCCCCAGACATTCATCCAAGAGCTCTGGGATATCAGGTATTTCTTTTCAAATCCTATCAATGCTTCTTTTTGTTTGTTTGTTTGTTTAGTTTTTAAGCAAATCTCCTTTCTCTCTCCATTTTCTCCTATGAACTTGTTGGAATGTTTGGGGATGGCAAGACCAGGTCCTGCTGACCAACAGTTCTCAGTCAGCGTGGAATGCTGCAGCACAGGAATGACAGACGTCAAGAGCCCTTCTTGAACACACTGCAATTTGGAAGAACTGCAGGGAGGAAAAGAAATCAACAAAGCAACCAAGAGGCTGTAGGAGAAACCCAGCACACAGTAGGGAATATGGAAATACGCATTTTACCCTCACACAAGAATACAGGCTCTTTCAATCTGCAGTCGCAGGCAATCTGCAGACAGGCAAAGTCAGGAAGGCTCCTTAAAATTAAAAGTCTACTGGTAAAAAGGCAAAAAAGTTTCCTGTCTTACTGCAGGAAGCCATGCCCAAGGATGACATTCCAACCCCAGTGGGGACAGATGACCAACAGAACAGCATTGCTCCCATGTCCTGGCCATTCATTAGTTTTCATCAGTATACAAAATGCAGGAATAATTCAGGTAATACAGAGGTTAAGTTCAGCACTGGTGTAAATAGGATCATCACCAGTTAAGCATGGAAACCTACATCCTTCCACACTGGAGCTGGATTGGTTCACCACCATTCTTGTACATGGCTCTGTCAAATCAGAGGCTGAGGAAGGGCTTCATTTTTTCCACTTATCAACCCACACCCATGTTCTTCCACTTCTCAAATGAGCACAGGAAATCCAGAAAGATCTGATGCTGTTATATAAGTGAAAATCATATTAATTACATAGGAATGGACGTGTATTCATGCTGACATTAGGCAGATGAGGAAGAAAAGAATTGAAACTTGAGCTCAAGAGTTGATTATTATATATTAAGGAACATATGACAAGACCGTGTGCTGACTCCAGGGCCTTTCAGTCCCAGAGAGACTAAGGTTCCAGTATGCCTTAATATTACTACCAGTGATTGCTAGAAATACCAGATTAAGAGCCAACTGGTGTGTGCATGGCTCATGGTCTGTATTAGCATTCCAGATTACACAACCAAAGGTGAAATGACAAAACCATCTGGAAAGCCAAGCCATTGAAAACCACAGGATCCAGACGAAGGCTTACTGCTTTTTTGGTTGCAAGAGAAACAGTATTGTCTGAGCAAAATCAGAAACAAATGCTTTCTTCAAGACTTGAGGGACAAGATTAGAATTCAGCCTTTTGAATACAGCTAAGGTGAGGAGGGAGGAAGTGTGGTCTAAGATGGCACATGGTAGAGCAATAGTCAGAAATCCTAACGGTGGTACTACACTCTTGTTTCTGACCATGAATAGCTGCTCTTCATCTCAATGTCAAAGCAGTTCTCAGTTACTTTGTTTTTTGTTTTTAATTTAGAATTAGCTGGGAAAAAAAGTCAAGTTAATATGCAAAGCTTCAGCCACATCTTCTTTGCACTGACGCCACATTCAAGAGTTTTTGTCTGACATCGCTCCAGCTATGGGAGTGATTTGCTCCATGGGGAGCAAAGGTAGTAGGAATGGAAAGACAGACAGATGATGCCGACAGACCTATGCAAGATGCTGTGGTGCATTCATGACCCTCTGGAAAGCTTACAGGGAAAAAAAAAAAACCCAGTCGCTGCCTGCCCTTAAAGTTAGCTTTGAGACCACCAACTCTGCAAGGCCAAGTGGGACAGGCTGTGCAACACATCACAGCCCAACCCAGGCCCAGGCCAATCTCTTGCCCAAAGGGTCATCCCACTTGGATGACACCAACATCTCCCCAAGATCAGCAAGTTGGGAAGGTCTTGGGTCAAAGACCAGTGAGAACTCCATTCTGATTCTGTACAGCCCAGCAAAGGCACTTCTGCTACTTAGTATGAGGCATTAGTTACTGAGGAAATGGATCAAGGCACAGTAGCACTTTGAAAACAACTTTGCAGATGGTGAGTAGGCTGCAAAAGAAACTTAGGCACACCATGTTATAGGCAAAACGAAAGCCTGAAACAGCAATAAATTTAAGGAAATGATTTTTGAAATCCCTAGACTGTCTGGATACAGTCTGGCCATATTAAAATGACTATGTTCATTCCACAACTAAAATACTTGACGTGCCTGAAGGAACCTTAAGTAAACAGGCTAATAATCTTGCTTACATTCAATTTAGCAAATTGGCATTTGTTGTGGCACTGTGCTCTTAGTGTCGGCACAACAATTAGCTTGCATTTTCAAAATAGAACAGAAAAGCGGAACAAGTAGTGGGAGAGACCCTCCCAGGAAAACCACACCAAACCATGCAAAATACCCTGACCAGAAGGGCTCTGCAACACCTTCTTCCCCTGCTCTGCTTCTGGAGGAGAAACAGTGATGCCTGGAAAGAACGAGCAGTTAACATCCCTGGTATTCACTCCCAGATTATTTCCCTGGTATAAAACAGAGATTATTATGATCAGTCAGGCTGTGCACTGCCTGCCTTCCTGTTCCTTAGCTTTACAACCACTCATAACTCCCCTAGAGTGAAAAGCTATGGGAGTTTTTGAAGAACAATTCTAGTTTCTTTATCTGGTATTAAAACTCAGTGGGTTTGGTTTTTTGTTTTTTCTTTTTAATGGAATGCCTTCACGGTCTCCTTCTAAAGGCCTCAGACATGCATTCCTTTTCAATTAACTGCTTACTATTTACAGGAGATGGTTGCTTTGGAGAAAGCAGCAGCACATCAGAAGCCCATCCAAAAGGCTATGGTTTGGACAGCGCAGGAAGGGAATAGCTTTCAGTATTAAAAAGCCATTTTCCATTAATATTTGGATGTCAAGTGAGTAATTTCAGCATGTGGAAGCTACTGATGAGAAAGGAGGTTCATGTGTTAGTTAACGAGCAAGGGTCATCTATTCCATGCAGCCTCTCTGGAACAGGCAGGCGGCTGGAGATGGGACAATTGGAGCTTGTATGGCCTCAACCCAAGCTCTACTAATGAGTCATTCTGAGCTGGGAACATTTCTTCAGTACATCTGCTTCCAGATCCAAGTGTTGACATGCATGGTTGAAGCCTTCAAAGGCGTAGGAGATTTGGGCACTCTTTCCAACACCCCCCTCAAGAACAGGGAGTTCAAGTACTCCAAACATCAGGCTGCACGCACGGAGCCTCTTTCCTCAAGTGCCATGAGTGCATCCACAGATATTTCCCACACAGAAGTTAAAGAGAGCGTGAACAGTCAACATCTCAGATACTCAGGGAAGCTGAGGACTTGGCCACCTCTCTGTAGTCAGAGTTTCAAGCAGCAGTAGCTCAGCTGCATTCCAAACTCTCCACACAAGAAGGACATTGGTAAGACCACAAGCAGAGAGAGAGAGAGGAGGGGGACAGGAAAACAGATGATATGAAAGGAGGGACCAAGTAAGTTTGGCCAAGATAACAAAAAAAATTTAAGCGGGAATTTTCTGAGGTGAACATGGGAAGAAAGGTGTGAAAAGGTGGAATGAGGGTAGAGATGAATTGGTGGAGGCTTCTCAAAGCAAAGGTGCTGTGCCAACCCAGCAGGAGGCTGCTGAGCTAGCTCAACGCCACGTTCAGCACTCTCACTGCATACTGAGGCAACAAAAGAGGATGAGAAGACTAAACAAATGAAGGGAAGGCAGAAGGGCTGGCATTTGTAAAGCAGAACAGCACAGACTCAACAACAACAAGGGGAGGAAAGCTGCGCAGCCAGTTCTTCACCAGCCACAGAAGGGAGACTGAGGACCCGTTCCCAAACAGCAAGAGACCCCCGGAGACCCAGATGACCCATTTTAAGAAAGCTTTGCAGCTACAGAACTATTAACAGCTGCCCTGTGGCTGACAAAGGTCTGCTCTACTCAGTCTGACTTAGTTAGTTGTACCTATGCTCCCATGACTTAATGAAGGCAAGAGTACGAGGAAAAACCCCAAGAACCTCCTACATTCATCCAAACCTTCCATTTGTCCTGACATTCCTCCTTTCTCTTCTCCCTGTGGCCTCCCAGGGAAAATAACATTTCCATGCTGTAAGCTGGAAATGATTAATGCAGAGACAACAGAAAAACATCCTTTACAGGTTTTAGTTCGCATAAGTAATTGCATTAACGTTCTCAGCAAAGCTGTGTTGAAGCCAAAATGCTCCTGGCTTCGGTGAGTGCAGGTGGTTCCAATTATAATAAACCCCTTCAGAGGGAAATCATGAGCTTGCTTTGAGTGACGGCAGTTCTGTGCCCACAGTAATTGTGTGACACTTTGGATATATTTGACTGCCAGAGACACGGCTATCCAATCTCCTGAAACCGATTACTAGAACCAGCAAAGTGTTCAGACAGACAATTATTCTTCTACCTTACAGTGGTGGTTCATTTTCTACATAAGGCTCATAAAAAGCTACAAAAATTCTCTTTAAAAGCCAGCAGATGAAGCACAGAACAAATTCCAGAGCCTTTGCCAATACAAAGCAAGCAGCACTTACAGTCATCAAAGACTAAAACTCTACAGTAGTCTGCATCCCATAAGCACATAGTTGCAAAAGGACTGTTAATTTTTCACAGGTAGCTACACTGGACATGGTGAAGTGCATACAAATTCATTTAGGCAGCCTACTTAAATAGAGAGGTGAATCTGTGTGGTTGATAACACCAGCCTTGCAGCTGAGCTTCAGCATCATTCCAAGCATAACTCCAAAGTCTGCAGCAGAGCTCCGTGAAGTTGGGATGGGGCAGGGAAGGAGCTAGCCAGGAGCTGCCTGCCACCAGACAAGGCCCCTGGAAGTCACTGGAAGGGCTGTGAGCAGGTGCTCTGCTGATTACCTCACATTGCTGTATCCTTGTCTGAATTCCTGTCCTGGTTAAAATTAATGAGGGAAATAGAAGGTACATGCTTCTTTCCATGAAGGAGTGGGCTGGGAGTAGATAACGTAAGTATGATAAGTAGAGTTAAGATAAGTAGAGTACATGGAGTGCTGCATCTATCACTAGATACCCGGTGGGTGGATGTCTTTTGCAACAGCAGCATTAATAAATATATTATACATTTGCTTTTGGCCAATGTGTGGCACATACAGATCCCCAAAGGGCATTAATGTCTGAGCTGAGCTAGCCCAGCAAGCTGTGTACATCACAATCCATGTAATTAGCAACAGGCCCAGAATTACCAGGATGAGGGCATTCAGGCTGTGGCTTGGGCAGATGGCCACAACAATATCTTTCTGCCTTTGCTCCCAGGCCCTGATATCCTGCCCTATGGCCCAAGCTGCATGTTGTTGTCATCGTAGGGATGCGAGTAGGTGCAACTGCAGCATCAGCTGAGCAGAGCCTCACTCCTTCTGAGCAGCCCTGTCCTGAAAACTTTGATTAACCTATAAGAAAATCTATTTCAAGACACAGTCCCACTTTCAGCAGGACTGACTCACTTGGCCTAGCACAGAGTGAAAGAAGCTATCCTTTGCAGAGCAGCTCAAAACCAGGAACTGACATTTCTTCCCCTTTTCCTTCTCTAAGCAGCTGCCATAGCTGGTGAGCACCTGGTACAGCACCAGAAGTCAGGGAAGGTGGGGATGAGCTCCTCTTTAGCCTAAATTCAGCCTGAAATACCAACCTCAGCTTCTCAAACCCAAGTGTGAGCTATGCTGTGATGGTCTCCATCCCTCTTACCACAGGTGGAAAATTTGGAGAGCTTGTCTCATATGTTTCACAAAGTTACGGTTTCAGTGAATCCACATTTCCCAGCAAAGGAAGGTTTGACTGGAAAATTCCTTAACCAGATCTAATTTGCTACTAAGTGTAATAAAAATTCCAGGCCAGCTCAGTGCTGTAAGTCCAGAGCCTGAGGTATGGTGAAGCAATGCCACCTCAGCAGGGACTTGGCACACAGGGCTTTGGCCAGTTACTTTCACTCTTAATGGACATTCCAGCTTGCCTTTACCTTAAACAACCCAAGCTACAGTGGACAGCTCTAGTATTAGATCTGTAGCTTAGCTTGTCCCTCTTTTCACATCTTGCTATTCAAGCTGTCATGGTGATGTCTCACACTGAACCATCTGTAACCTGATGTTTGGCAGCGGATGGTGCAAGCCAATGCATTCATGATTCAGTGTTTGTCTTGGTCTGGAGTGAGTCAACTTTTTTTGAGACACGGTTACCCACTTCCACATGTTTTTCCCCCAAAACCTGAAGAATGGGCTCTCAGTTTCACTGTATCTTTGTCATTCCCTATTAATCATGCAGAAATTAAGAACATCTGCATAATGCTGTCACACTTATTTACATTAAAATAAATAAAGAGAGGGGTCAGCTCAGTAAGGCTGATGGGCAGAGATTTAAAAATAGCCCCAAACCATAAAGCGTCACATCCAGGGGAAAAGCAAAGCTCTTAGAGCTTAGTAATAGACAACCAGAATTTTCTCATCAGTTCTGCAGGAGAGGTACTGCATTGAGAGCTTTTCAAAACTAGCAAATAGACCTCCTCCTTGCCACAGCCCTGATGCCCAACCTTGGCTCTGTTGCTTTGTCTTGCATCTGCATATTGCTGAATCCCTGTAGTCAAGGGAAGAAGCTGACCCTGGAGACATCTAAATACAAACAAGAGCCACAGAACAGCCGACTGTGAGAAACTGAGGCTGTTCCAAGAGCTCTGATGCACAAAAGCAGGGAAACAAATTCAGTCATCTCCTCAGCTACACGTGGCTGCAAGATCTACATCAAGGCATCACATCAAGGCATTGACCAGCCACTGGGTAAAACCACTACTGAGGGTTTTGGAAAGCCGTATCTCCAGGTGGAAGATGTGTGGAAGAGCAGCCAGCTGCATGCCCCAGCCTCACACCATTACATCTTAATGGAAGAGTCCATCAAAAAGCAGAAAGGCTTTGGCAGGAGTGAAATGCCTGAACCACTTTCACAAGCCTCCCCTAGTGACACTTAGGGATCTTAAACACTAACTGGGAGCGAGACAAAACATTTCTCTCTGCTAAGATGTGCCCCTCCTGACTGCCTACACATCTGCAGAGGCTCAGAGGCACATTTCTTACCCACCAAGTCTGCTTTAAGGTCCCATGACTGATGGCCTGTCATAGCTCTTCTGGCCCAGGAGCCTGCCAGGCAGGGAAGGGAAACCCGGGGTGCTTTAGAGGGGATGGATGGAAGGTGCTGCAGCAACGTGAAGCTACTGAAGGGTATGCATTGCACAGATAATTGGGCAGGACCCACAAGCAGAAATCCAGCTTCAATGCAGGCAACGCAGGGTCGAGGGTAGATATTCTCTATAAGCCAAGGACAAACACATGCTTTTGGGCAACTCTCAAAGGAAGAGTCACTGAAGCAGGGCAGGCTGACCCTTAGCATGGGACATTCGGCATCAAAGGGAGCTGGAAGCTCACATGGTGACAAACAATTAGCAAGCTATTCTGCTTAAACCCCGGTGATTGAAGACACTTCTGCAGATGCTCTTCAAGTCCCCACCTTCACTCTTGGCTGCTATGGTGTCTTTCCAGCTGCTGAAAAAATTCACCTTAGCTTTTCATATGTCTGAACTGACAGCACATAAGTAAAGAAAAAACAACAATTGCAAAGAGTTGTTTTCCTCTTGTGCACCCAGCAGTGGCAGCCTGAGTTCTCCACTCCCCCCCAAGAATTGACCTAGATAGCTTTTCTCTTCCAGTGCACACCATGAATACATTTGCTGCATGAAGTCCACATTTTATCAAGAGCTTCCCGAGATCCCACTGCTATTAACTGCTGGAATTTACAGGAATCCCTAAAAGTTCATTTCCTTCTTTAATCTTTTTGTCTCCCAGCAGGCTGAGAGCCACTCAGCCCACTCCCACGGCCAGCATCACCGCACATCCCTGATTCACTCGAAAACAAATCATCATGGAACTGGACAAGGAATGGCTACCAAAGGAATTTAAAAACAATCAAGTCTCAGCATCAAAACAAGACTTCAGGAAACTCTTCTCTTTTCATTAAGGTACTATCATTAGACCTTACCAAAAAACAAGCTCTTAGAAATACTTGTGCATGAAGGTGATGGCAAGGATGGAAGATAGCAAGTTATTTCCAAGCATTCCCAGTATAGATCAGTCCTTCTCCTCTTCATTTTGGAAGATGCTTGATTTGGAGAATATGATTTCAGAATACACACAGCGAGGACATCTGCTTCATTTCATCTCTATTTCAACACCTTTGTCTATGAAGTGACACGAATCAGTTTTTAAAAGCTTAGTAACGCCTTTCTCCTGAAGAAGGAATTTGGTGACTTCATAAATGGCAGAAGTTGTTTAAAACAAACAAACCCACTAAGATCTGGTGTTACATTTTTCCATGCCTTAGCACTCCAAAATATCATCTCCATCCCAACTAACGAATGAGCAGGAACAAGAAAATCCTAGAAAATAAAACAGCTTGAGGGGAAAAGAGCTCAAAACGTGAAGTGCCAGTTACCAAGGGCCAATTTCCTTCTGGTGGCCGCTGCTCACACTGGTCTCATCCCTAGCTCATCATTTTCCACTCAAGTTCTGCGTTGTTTTCACTAACAATTACCTTAATAGCTCAGAATGCCAGTCCCCTGAGATGGGATGCCACCACGAGAGCGTGTACAACACATACCACTACTGAAAGCTTCCCAGCAGCCCATTTCTGGCCCCAGACAGCCCTAATTTAGACACTGTATCACTAACTAGACTGCCACACCATAGAGCACAATGGCTTGTGTTGAGGTCTGGTTTTAAAACAAATCAATAAAACAGCCCCCTTCCATATCACTGCGCAGACATTGCTTACAGGAAGGGCTATCTACAAGGCACAGAGACTTCAAGAATCATGAACCTTTCTGAGGATATGGAAGCCTGTTGCTATTTAGACCTTTTTTTTTTTTTCCATTAAAAAAAAAAAAGATCTTAGCTACAGTTTACTTTTCCCACTTAGAAATGTGGAAAAGTTTGTTCAGCTTAAAATTTCCTGTTTGGCATTAGCAGCTGCTGGCTGCGGTATTTATAAATACTGCAGCAGACATTTCTCGTGGAATCTGGTTACAATTAAGCAGGAGCAGCGCAGCTCCGCAGCCCCCGTGCTGCAGGAGGAGAGGGTTTGCTGCGGGGTGAGCGTCAGCAAAGGGGCTGCAGCTTCGGGGGCTGTTTCTAAACAGGAAGGTGAAGTCACTTTGCTCGTGGTATCCAAATATAGTAGCTCAGTGGAACGTTTGGGCAGCGGGCCTGGGACCACCTACTCGATGCATTACTCATTGCGCTCCCCAATGCCCCTGAGCATCCCCAGGTTGGGAGTGTAGGAATACTTCAGCACGCAGAGCATCCCTTCCTGCCACCAGCCCCAGGCACCCCAGCAATCCATGCTCCCCATGGCTACGAGGAGACTGCATCCCACAACTGTCCCGTAGGCGTCATATTAAAGCAAACTGTCACAATGAGCGAAGGGCAGAAGGCAGAGCCCAGACGAAGGCAACGCTGATGATCTGAGCGTGTCCACCCACAGCTTTCTGAAGGATCTCAGCACCTCCTTTCTCTAAGTAAGGTTTTGCACAGTGGGCACACGGCACCCTGACCCATTCTGACCCTCGGTGCCATCCCTTGGGGACAGACAGAAGAAGAGCAGGCAAACAGCTTCCCAACAAGCAGCTCGGGGGAGTCAGGAAACCCAACAAACAGTGAGGCAATGGGATTGCTTCAGGAGCTGCTAAGCTGAAGCAGAAGATGCACCTCTTGCTGTAAAGGTGCGCACATGGTAAAGGTAACCAGACGGTAACTGTAAAGGTAATCAGACAGCCCCGGATCTGTCTGGTTTTCTGGTTATTTCTGGAGAAAGGGTACATTCCTGGGTGTGTGTCAGTGCAGCAGCCTGCAGGACCCCATATATGAGCACACGGTGCAGTGCACCCCAGTCCTGGAAGGGTGCCCTGTCTCTGTGCTGAGGCTCTGCCATGGCCACTTGCTGCCATTTCCCTACATTTCAAGCTATCAGCAGCAAGAACATAAGCTAAAAGCAGCCGTGAAGAAGAAAATCCACAACCAATCCCGAAGCCAAAAATCTTCTATGAGAATTTTCGGCTTTAAGTTCCCTGTTTGCTGGTTTTACGTAAAAAGAAAAAGATGCTGAGCAGATGAAAGGCACAACTGCATCGCCTCACCCCGAGTCTGTTTCCGGCCGTGCACGCTCGTACCATGAACTCCATCAGGAGCAGCATTTCCTGACCCTGGAGTGCTCACAGATGGTGCTCCCAGAGTGCTTTCTGCTGATGCTCCTTGGTTCCCTTTGCATTGCGTGACTGCTCTGTGGCTTTGCTTTGTTTATTTCACGTTTTCCTGCTCTTTAGTTACAAGCTAAGGAAGGGAACCAGCCACATTTGCTGGTTTAATCACTTGCTGGTGCCAGTCCACATCCGTGTGGCAATCAGCGGGGTGTGTCCCCATCACCCATGGGAACGAGTGTTGCACAATCAGGTCCATACAGCTGGAGCACAGGGATGGATACCCCGCAGTCAGGGACAAGCCTATACGTATTTCTATCCAAGTAGTTTGGTGTCTGCACAATAGGAGGGATGATGATTTTTTACCCGGCCACTTGTAGGATCAGATGGAGCTAGATGTTGTAGGATGCCCATGTGTGCCAGCCCCAAGTTGGAGGCCACCACCATGTGAACCACACCTGAAGCAATGGGCGCTGCTAGAAGCACACATGCCATGCTGGGTACACAGACCAGGAAGCCTACAGCTTGCAGCAACTGGAGGTGCCCTCAGAAAGGTGTTTTAAAATCAGCTTTAGTGATAAGGTCATAGAATGATAGAATCACCAAGGTTGGAAAAGACCTACAAGATCATCCAGGCCAACCGTCCACCCATCACCAATAGGCCATGGCTGCTGGCACTGTCATGGTGGCACCTCACCTCTCCATGGAGCCATCCATCATCTGGTTGGCAGCTCTAAGAGTGCTGTGAACAAGAACAGGGATGCAGTATTGGAGGATGTATGCTTTTTCCCTTAGACAATGAAATGGGGCACCCATCCCCTTTGAAAAACCTCACGACCAAAGGCAGAATGCTCAAAGAGCTGCACAGAAGCACTGGTGCAAGTCCTGAATTCATCCATCCGGCTCCACAAACCAAAAATTCAGTGAGTGACCTCTGAGGGCCAACATGTTCTGCACAATTGATTTCTGAACAGGAGATCTTGATTCTCCTCCCAAAGGAGCAGTTGTAATATAACCAGGTTTGCATTTGTCACAGATGATTGAGCTTGATGCGCACGTAGTGCATGGAAAAAATAGGAGGCAGAGAAAATCCCTTTGGAAAGGGTATGAATGAAAGAGGAGATGGGCTGCAAGCTCAGAGCCCAGGAGGAAGCCAACCACTGAAAAATGCCAACAGGTCAAGGGTACGCATACCAGGAAAGAGGGTTTGCTCATGACAACTCTTAAAAACCTGCATGAATGGCAGCATCCAGCAAATCAACCTTTCCTGCTGCCTCCCTTTCCAGGAGGTGCTGAGCTGCTCCCTGGGGAGGCCCCAGCAGAAGGAGAATCCATGCCCTCACCAGCACCCAATTCCACTTTGCACTGCACCAAGTGACCTTTCCTAGGAACAGCGCCGGCCTCCTGCAAACTGCAGACTCAAAACAAACCATTACAAAACATTAAGGCATCTCTAATTATCGGAAAGAATATTCGTCTTCCAGGAAGCTACAGGTTTCTGCAAAGTTTCCCCGACGTGTCACTGAAACGGGCTCAGACACAACCCACGAGCTGCCGGAGCCTCAGCTGGCCGCCTCGCACGCCGATGTCTCCCTCGAGCCCATCCTTCCCCCGTGCTGACATCACCCGAGCTTTTCTTTGCACTCCTCCTGAGATCACGGCTCGCAGGTGCGAGGACTTTCCATAAACCACGTGCAGCACGGGGACAGCAGCAGAGCGGAGCACGTTTCTAGCAGCAACGGCATGCGGGTTGCTCACCCCTGCCCTCAGCTCTGCCTCAGAGAGGTCACCCCGCGGCACATCTGGATGCAGTGCATGGCTGCATTCATCCCCTGCTCGCCCCGCCTGCCCTCTGACACGGGTGAAGGCTTCGCCCTTTCACGCCCAGGTGGGTGCACACCCACCTCCCCCCGACCACCCAAATTCCAGCACGGGGCGGGTTGGCTCTGAGCTCCTTTCATCAGCCAAACTCGGTGCTCCCAGATTTCCGTGCTGCCGGAGGAGCACATGTTTTCCACTGCAGCACTCCTGAGACAGAGCACAGCGTTGCTTTTCATAAAATAAATATATTTGCAGAAAGCCACCGGAAAAGTCTGAATTTTCTAGAAGGAAAACGGCTCTGGTTCTTGTCTTGGGATGTAAATGCACAAACCCACCACGCTAAGCTCCCCAGAATGAACCATTTCACATTCAGCGGGAAGTTTCCAACGCCTCAGTGACACCGCTGCCCGTCCCTGCTGGGACACCCACACCACTGTGCCCAGCAGATGGGATTTGCCCACTCCGCACCAGTTTGAGGGCTGAGCACCAATGAGGCATCAGCACCCAGCAGAGCACACACTTAAAAGCTGTGTTTGTCCATTCAGCGTGCAACCAGTTACTTTGTTGAACCGGAGCCACTGCAAGTGAAGGAATTAGTATTATAGAAAAGCAAACAAGGCAGTCTGCACGTTCCTGAAAATATGCAATAGGAAAACACACTCTTATTTACTTTTTTCTCTGTTAGACTTTAATATCCTTGAGAAGGCACATACTTGCTCTCATTCTGTCTCCTTGCTGGGATGTTCCAGCCCTGGAAGGAGCACAGCCCTGCCTGCAATAGCTGCACGCACCCACACATGCTGGGTTTTGGGGTGGAAATGCTCCAGTTGTGATAACACAGCATTGTTGGTGCAGCATGCCCACAGGCCACGTACCCCAGAAGCCCGGTCACACTTGTTGCTTTCCCATGGCTCTGGTTGCAATGCCCAGGATGCTGCCAGCAGCATTCCTGCCCTGGTGCATGTAGAAACTGCCCCAACCAGGCCATTTTCTTCCCACCCCAGTGCTGCTGCCTGGAGGTGGGTGCAGAGGGGACCCCCAGCTCCCATCCCACTGCAGCCCAGGCTTGGGACATTCCTACATCTCCCTGCCTGGGGCAGCTCTGTGCCCATCAGCCAGCACTTCCCCACAGCAGTTATGTTTCTCCACACCACCAGCGACTTCCTTCCGCCTTTCACTTCCACCTTGCATTGCACTGCAACAAAATAATATAAAATTTCTCTTTAGAAAATGGCAGCTGAGCTGGACATTCCCATGGCCTCAGCACTCCTCATTTCCTCATCTCCCAGCTGCTTGCCTCTCGCTTCCTCCCTCCAGGGGAAGCAATACCATCTCCCTGAGGGACAGCTGCTGGCACTGCTCTGATTCTGCTCTCAGAAAGTGGAGAAATGCCCCTGAATCAGGGCTGCTGATCATGGCACTGGCACAGGCTTCCCAGGACTGTGGGTGCCCCACCCCTGGAGGTGCTCAAGAGCAGGATAGGGTGGCCCTGGGAAGCCTGATCCAGTGGGGAGCAGCCCTGTCCACAAGAGGGTTTGGAACCAGATGATCTTTGAGGTCTCTTCCAACCTAAACCATTCTGTGACCACTGGAAAAAGGAACTAGGCCATCTCCAGAGTTTCCACCAACACAAACCATCGTCTGGAGACACCAAAGCACTGAGGGCTTCCAAGCACAGAGCCCACGGGAAGGCTCCCTAGGGCTGCTTCCCAGGATGCGGGATTCCAGGGAATTCAACGGAGTGAGACCACAGATCTGCATCCAGAGCACTGGGGGAGCTAATGCAGGCACCACTACTTCAGGATTCATAAGGCTTGCGTCCCCCTCTAAGCACGCCTGGCAAATCAGGCCCCGTGCAGAACACAAAGAGACCATCACTGCATCACCATTAGACCCAAGGCCTGCCCATAAACCAGGAGGTGGGAAGCCAGAGCTCTTTTCCCAGGAGATGAGGACTGCTCTCTGCCAGCAGGCGGGATGTTTGTAGGTACTAAGCACATCCAGGCAAAGTTTACCCCAGTTCTGTCTACTGCAGCAAGTTCATTTTTGCCAAGAAACACCCAGCATCACCAGTTCAGACACAAGGAAGGTACCAGCAAAAGGCACTCACCTCAAGGAGGCATGGATCTACTTCCCAAATGGTAGAGGGCTTTATGTCACTTATTCTTGAAGCATCAAGGGAAAAAAACAGATGACACCAAACAAAAACAAAGCAAAAACAAGGGAAGACTGCCCCTATAACTACATGTTCTACTAAGGAAGCTGCAAAAAGGTTTTCTTTCTCTCTCAGGTTTTTGTATGAGTCCATAATTAATCCTCCTGATTGCAAAAAGCTGAGCCTCCCCCAGGAGCCTGTCCCCTGGTGCTGCTCGTTACACTGCAGGGAATGGGTGGCTCACAGCATTCCCCACCACTGCCCCAGGCTTAAATAACAGGGAACTGCATTGCACCAGGGAAACAAAAAGATGAGATGGAAGGCTGGGGAAGGGAAATAAGAGGCTGATTGTTTTTCACACATCTGAATTATGCAGATGGCTCCTGTACAGCAGATGGGATTTCAATTTGAGCTTTTATTGGAAGAAAAAGTGTGTTTCTCAGCCAGAGTGACCAAAGCCATCTGGATTTTTTTGTATGCTGCACTTGATACCCTTTTTCCTTTCTTATTTTCTTGGTAACCATGTGTTTCACCACAGGTAATACCTGGTTAGGGAATAAACACAGAGCCCCAAAGGGGATGATGTGCTGTTGGCATCGTGATGTGGTCAGTGGTGCCCTTGGGACACAACGCTGCCACTGGTTAGGGCTGGTGTGGGAGCACTTTAATCCCTACAGAGAGTTTTGGGACACCTTGAGCCCTCAGAGCTGTGCTGTATATCAAGCTCTGTGATGCTCGGGGCTGCCCTGCATCCCTGCCCCCCTGGAGGGGAGCACTGGAGCCAGCCCACCCATCCCTGGATATAGACAGCAAAGCCCAGCCTGCAGGAAGCCTTTCAGTTGGAGGGGAGGGCAATATTTTTGGAGAAGCAAAATAAATGACTTCTGGAGTGATCTGCTTTCTGCTGCTATGTGTGGTGGTTGTTCAGCCACCTCTCTGCTCTGCCCTTTGCCAGCCCCTTTGCAACCCCAAAAATGATGGACGCACAGGATGAGAAAAGAACGCTTCACTACTAGGTATGTAAACACCAATCTGCCCAAATACAAACCTCCCTCCTCACCAACCACCACCAAACAATTACACACAAACAATAAAAATCTCCCAAGGATTACCAAACACTTCTCGTATTTATATTTTTGATTTTATTTTTAATTTTTTTATTACAAAAGAAAAAAAAAAACCACAACCATTATTACAAAGGCACCATTTACTGGAAGGCTTCTGCCAGGGAGAACTCTCATTTCAATATTTTTTGTGATCAAAATGCAGCACAATTAAAATCCATAGGCATAAACAAAACCCAATTAAGAAAAAAAAAGAGAGAACTGTTCAATCCATAGCTTATAATTATGCAGTTTCTTCAAAGTCAATAGAGGCTTTTTTGTTAAAAGCCTTCAAATGAGAATCGTATGGTTGACTTTAAAAACAAAGGAGAAGAAGGAAACCAATGTTTGTTCAAAAAAAAAAAAACCAATAAAATAATAATTAAAAAAAAAAACACACAAAAAATATTGTTTGGGTACTGGTTAGCGAATTCAACAGATTTACTTCTTCCAAATCAGTCCCCACTGGTGGTACAGCTGGCCTCTGGTGATACACTTGCTCAGAAAGCTGAACATCCACAGGCCATTGTGCCCAACATTTCCCACTCCTGGCCCTGGTTTGGAGAGGGTTTTGGTGAGCTCATGCCCAGCTTCCCACTTTGGGAGCCTGGACTTTGCAGATGCGAGCCTGGAGCAGGAGCCTTAATTCACCCCCAAGAGAGGCAGCCCCAGGGCGAGCTCTAAGCATCTCTCTGTGCTGCTGAATCAGGGCTGAATTAGGCGCCTGCCCTTGTCCATCATAGGTAGCAAGCCCAAAACTGGGTATGTCAAAAACTGCAAATTAATGACTACTTTGTTAAAAAAAAAACAAAACAAACAAAAAAAACACCCAACCAAAAAACCCAACCCAACTATCCTCAAGGTGGAAACTTTGTGGTCAAAAACAAATAAAAACGGTCTTAAAAATATATACATATATATATGGCTTTTCATTTTTCCAATCCATTCCATTGGAAACAAAAATAAATTTAAGGGCGATATTTGGTTTTCAACGATTCTGTCCTTCCCCGTGGCATGGGCAGGGCGGGGGATGGAGGCACTGACTGCGGTCAGAACCCACCCGAGTTCTCCTTCATCTTTGCCAGTAGCCGGGAGTAGACGGGTGCTGCAAAAGGGAAGACAGAACTGGGTGGGATGGACACACGGACACGCTCCCCTCCTGGGTATGCTGCATCTTGCTTGCAGCAAGACCACAGAACGAACTGTTCTTTAAGGGATGGGATATACGATGGAGTGGGGAAGTGGAGAAGTTGCCTTACCTAGTCGAGGATTCCTTTGAGAAACCTGCATGGCAAGAAAACATCGTGTTTCAATAACGACAACAAATCCCTGACAGCTATAAGGCTTTGCATGCCAATACATTCACCCTCAGTCTCCAAAAGGATGCCCACAGTTACACACAACTGCTTTACTAGAAGAAATATTTCTGTTTCTGATGTTCAGCTGCTTGCCAGCTCTGCTGACACTGCCTAAAGTGCTGAAGAAGAGGTGGATGAATGACTCTTTGGTGCCATTTCCATTATTGGAGGTTGACATAGACAGCAATGTGCCAAGGTGTACATGGTGTGCTATCAATGGTAGCTTTCATGTTGCAAAAAATCACTTCTTAGACAATTAAATATAAGAAGAGAGGATTGATCAAACCAGAAAACATATACACTTACTCTCTTCGGAAGCCAAAACCTCAACGTGACATCTTCAAAACACTGTTACCAAAGTGTAATTTCAGTAGTTCTACAACGCAAGATTTTTTGTTTTTTTTTCCTCTTACCTTTGACAAAGCAGATGCCTGTTTGAAGATCTCTAATGCGGGATCTGCAGGCTCATCACCTCTTTCTTGTGGCCTTGAAGCTAAGAGTGGGACAGAGATAGCGCTGAAATACTAGTCATATAAATACATATTCAGATGGATAGATATTAACATATACAGACGGCACTCAAAGCATGCAGGTTGCTTCCTTCCAGTATTTCAAAGCCTGTGTTGAAAGTCCCATAATACCCACAATAAACTGAAGTGATTGCTCCCTCCCAAAGCAATGATGGAGGTGATGCAGGTCAGGAGCAAGGAGAGACCACAACTCCAGAAGGGCATGGCAAGCAGAGCACTCGCTCCAGCAAGAGCAGGCTGTGCTGTATACCCACCCTGTGCGATCTGCTCCATGTTTTGATGCTGCTCTCTTTACACATGGAGCAGCTCTAAGCACTTCCATGCACCAACCTACCCTGAGGCTGCAAGACGGAGCTCACAGCATGAATCACTCCGTTCGTGGCCATGATGTCGCTTTCAGCAATGGGCTCCTTGTTGACGTGTATTACGTGGTTTTTCTGTTCAGGAGGAGAAAAAAAGTGAAAAAGCAGAAAACGAGAAACTTTTGTCATCAGTGCTTTCCAATTTTATAAAACCTTCACTTGAACTCATTCGTTTACTAGATGGTTGTAAGCATTTTCATTTCCTTTGCCAACTGAGAAGAGTACAAAACCAAATGATAGCTTGAGCAGAGCGGCCAGCAGGTTTTGGAGCACAGGCTTTCTCTGTGGGCTGGGTGGAAACGCTGTGCACACCCACCAGCATCCTGACACAAGGAGGGATTGCTATGGGGGTTGGAGCAGGAGGGAGCAGACCACAGCTGGACATGGCAGAGGTCTGCCACATGAGTTGGCCAACTCAACGCACTCTGGAACAGCAACCTTTCCATTTTTGGCCTGCATTTTCTTCCTTATGCACAGAGAGGGTTGTGAGTTACATATTTTCTGAGATATATATTTGTCCTCAATAGGGGATTCTACATTCTCTTAATGTAGTGCAGAATTTCCAAAATGAAATTATACATCTAAATAAATCCTGCTGTGTTCGGGGAGCCCATGCAGAGATCATTTTCATTACACTGAAAAAGATGTGTTAGCTGAACAAGCTATTCATTTGATTTATTTATGTTTTTTCCCCATGACTCAGGGTTAAATTTATAACAGCTCCTGGAAGTCATTTACAATTGGCCTTCTGGGGAGAAAGCTGAAGCAAACCACATTTCAAGGTTGCCAACTTGCTGAATTGAACACATGGCAAGAGTCCCTCCACTACAACCCTAAAAACACGGCTTGATGGGACCCGACGCACATTTAGGACAGGCTCCCATACCACCCAGCTGAGCAGACATCCTTTGTTCCCCGACATGGGCTCTGATGGCAGAGCACGTCCCCGCTGGACGCAAGGTCCCGTCAGCGCTGACTCACCATGCTGACTTCCAACTTGTCTCCCTGCATGGACCTGAGCCGCACAAGCGCACTGACAGCGCCGCTCACCAGGATCTCATCAGCCATGTGGAACTTGAGGATGCTGGCAAGCTCCTTGGCGTTACCTGGGGGAAGAAAACATTTACACTTACATCAGAGCTTGCTTCCCGTGTTTCGGCTGCTGGAATGACCCTACATGGAAGATGTCATCTTTCCCGAAAAGGGAAAGGGAACAAATGTAAAATTGAAAAGCGCTTTCGGAAATCCCTTGGTTAGAGCTGGTTAGGGCACTGAGGCTGCTCCTGCCTGGGCAGGTCAGGATCCCAACAAGTCCTGAAAGACCATCTCCCCTGAAAGTGTCCCACCTGGGAACACATCAGCTCTGCCCAACACATGAAATCCTTTCCTCTTGGTGATGCAGTCTCCTGTTTTTCTCACCGTGCACTCTATGAACCTTCTTCTGGTGCTATTTTCACTTCTCAAAATAGTTTAGAGAGGAAAAAACTTCTGTTAGATAGGGAAGCACAGAGAGCACCCTGGTACTTGCAAACATCAATACTTTCACCAACTCTAATGACACTTTGCAATAATCTTCATGGGTGACACCGCAGGATTCCTGGGTAGGAAGGGGAAAAGTGCAGGAGAGACAAACCAGGCTCTGAGCAACCAGATTGAGCTGTGGGTGTCCCTGTTCACTGCATGGGAGTCGGACTAGATGACTTTTAAGGGTCCCTTCCAACTCAAAGCATTCTATGACTCTGTCACTGGTGGTTCACAGACTGAGAGCCCGATCTTCACCTCACTGGGTCTCTCTCTATTCTTTTAGCTGTCCTTTGAAACAGATCTTAGGAAGGCAAGAGGTTTCCCCACCACCACCTATCTTCCAAGAGGCAGCGATGTGCACAGCATGGGCCAGCAGTCCTCCTCCACCTTCCCCTTTACAGCCTGTGAATAAAACCCAGAGCAAAACCCAGAGACAGACAATGGGGAAGAGCTAGTGCAAAAAAAACGGCCTTCACATACGAAACCAGAGAAGCTCCTCCAGCAGTGTGGACTTCTTGTTTTGCTGCCTATATCTGAATACACTCTGAGCTTTTTTTCCATTACAGTTTTTCTAGGGTGGCCACTGCTCACACTGCACAACCTCACCAGCATGATTCACTTCTTCGTCAAAAGCGTAAACTAAATATTTGCGTGAAAAAACCAGAACATCTGAAGTGCCCACATCTGGGATACTTCATTCCTGCAGCCGTTTATAATAGCTACAGAACAGTTCTGAAATATTTATACATTAAGCACTACACTGGATGTGGAGTCTGATATTACCAATTCCTCATCCATGCACTTAAAAGGATAACCAGCCTCCATGGGCAGATGCTTCCTGAATTATGACATCAATGTTTGGTTGGGCTTTAATGACGAGAAGATGTTACACTGAAATACCTGGCATTGTTTCCAACCACAGCCATTTTCCAGCATGAAGAAAATAAGAGATCCTGTTGCTTACCCAGAAGAGGGTTATTAAACACTCCCACGCTTTTCTCTACAGCCAGTCTGCATGCCTGTGCTTTTCAGGATATTGGTCTCCATCTATGCTAGACCAGAGTATTGGTCAGACTTCCTGCTTTACCCATGTATGCACAGATGGAACAACAGCTCCATTCTTTTAATAATTACATTTCATATTCAAGGCTGAACGTGGACCATGTTTTCCATTTGCAAAACTTTATTTAGTCACCCCAATCCTATGCTATTGAAAGCCACGTTCCCACTGCTATCATCTCTGATGTTCAAGGCAGAGATCTCCATTTCTCAAGAAACACCTTAGAGTTGTCTTGCTCACACCAACCAGCCCAGCCAAACTGAAGTCATAGGAAGCTTGAAGCAGCCACTACAAACGTGTCTACCCAGGAGAAGTATAGGCCCATGGCCATGCTTTGTGTGAGGGCTCAGTTTCACTCCTTTCTGTGCACCCTCAGCTTTCTGCTGCACTGGGCTTTTCCTAATCAGTTGTGTAGGAGCTCCATGCTCCCAGCAGACAGATTCAAAGAATGAGATATGGCAGAGAACCTGAGCCATTCCTCCAGTATTACACTAACAACACACGGCAGCTGAATGCTCTAGGAATGCTCACCCATCAGTTTGTTGAGTTCCCCTTGTGGCATGGCTTGGAAAGCTTCGTTGGTTGGAGCAAACACGGTGAAGGTACCCGGCCTGTTCAAGTTCTCCATGAGACCCGCAGACTGGATTGCAGCCACCAACGTACTGCAAGACATGTACAACATTGATGGCCTCACCATAAACTACATTCGTTGGTCTTCGAGCTGTGAGGTTACAATTGCAAAATCCTGCTGGGGTCCAGCAAGTCAATTAAGCAAAAAGTTGACCAAGTAGGAGATGATCCTGCGAGGCCCAACCAGAACATCTGAGAAATGACAAAGCAAGCTGGGGCTGCTGAGTCCTTGGGGACAAAGTGGCTTTGTGAGGAGACACAAAGGTTTGGTCACAGCAGTTCTGACAGGCAGAGGTGGCTACAGAGCTTCTTCCTGTAATAACATATTCACAAGGGAGACCACAGACTCTTGGTTCACAATTCAATGAAGGCTTATTTGAACTCTCACTCACTATAATTTAAGAATGAGTCCATGGTTTTGGGTACTCTTTCCTTGTTAAAAAAATTATGTATAGTCAAGACTACGATCCGTAATAAATAGAATAGCAAATAGAAGCAGCTCTTCTGCTTCTAACTGGCACCTAGGAAGAGTGGAAAGGTCACCTGAAGCGATGGTCTGCCTTGAGAACATCCATCACTGAGCCAGTTGGTGGGGTCAACATCTTGTCCACACTAAACAGTGTCCCAAACCTTCCTCTCTTGTCGTGGGCAGCAATGCAGGCATTTTCAATGCATAGGTTCTGCAAATGCAATTCCAGAGAAACAACCTTATCAGAATATGCTTGGAAAGAGAGATCCTTACTCTTTCCATAATGCTGTTACACGTTTTCCATGTTAGCCATAACACTACAGACAATCAGCCTACAGAATATTTATAACTGATAGCAAGAGATAAAAAAATTAAAACCAACTTAACCCCCTGGTCCTGCTCACAATGAAACGGTCATTTAAAGACAACGGTTAAACTGACAAATTTGGAGAAATTCAGCTGATTTTGAGAAGCTGAAGCCAGACCCTCACTCAGACGTGGCCTCCCTAAGCACCAGAGACCCAGGATAGGACACAAATCATCTGTGCAGAGCAACCACCCACATTTAGCATTGCAAGCTACAGAAACTTACATTGCGGTACACAAATACTCTCAGTTCCTTGTCACCCAGTGTCTGTAGTTTCTGACCGTGGTAAAGATATTTAGAGGAGAGCTGGTCTTTAACAATGTGGTTCAGAAGCAAATTTTTCATATTGCTGTCAACAGTGGGGCGTTTATCTGCAGCCAAAACAATAAGGCAAGAGCTAGTGACTCACTTAGAATGACCACAGAGACACTAAAAATGTCCACATGCAGATTACTACCCACAACAGTTTTTAATTTTGAAGCTAGATGCCACCATCTATAGCTGAGGCATTTGAGAGAGGGTTTGCGTGCTTGCACGCTGAAACTCAGCCAAAGAGAGACAGCGCAAAGCAGATCTGTGGCCCGCACCGATAGAAGAGAAGGATTTACCCCACATTTTACCTTTGAACACCTCATTCACTGGGGCAAGGAGGGTCACTCGCTCACTGCCAGTTAGATGAGAACTCAGCCCAGCTTGTCTGAAAAGGTTCATAGACTCAGAAACTTCAGATTCCTGGGCCAACTCAAACAGGGTCTTAGCTGAAAAGAAAAGCAATGCGTAGTAACATCCCATTAAACGCAATCCACTAATTGCTACAAAAAAAAAACAACAAAAAAACTTACGTCCTCTATATCCTCTTTAGTAAAAAGAATAGGCAAAGGAAAGGGAACATAGCAAGAAATGCAATAGTGCCTCCAGTACCTGAGTCTGGGATCAGCAGCTCATTGACAAAGTGGACAACGCCGTTGGTAGCCAGGATGTCCTTGTTGGCAATGATGGGCTTCCCATTCAGCGTCAGCTCTTCCCCACTGCAGCCCACATCCAGGGTGGTTCCTTCCAGTGTCTCCATCGTCAGCCCAGCAATGATGGCCTCAGCACACATGGCCGACTTCAGGATGTGGTGGTTCAGCAGGTCTGCGAGAGAAGCAAGTGTCTTAGCAAGCTGGAAAAAATCAACCCTCCAATTACTGCAGTTTTTTGGGATCCTCTTCTAAAGGTGAGGGCCTCTGAAGTCCAGGGGGAGTACAGGGCTCTGTGACACAGGATGTGCAGCTATTTCAGATTGTGCTGGTTTTAATTCAGCAGTCTGTGAAATGAAGTGTTTCTAAATGGATCATTTTTATACGTTCTTGTCAACCTCAGAAAGGTTTTGTACTTGATTCATTGGCCAAAGGAAGTTACACTGATTAGATGCTAGTATTCTTCTAGCTGTAGACTGATAGAAATAATCACCACAAAGAGGAGTGCTAAGAAAATACTCAAAACACTGCTTCACTCCCTCCTGTATATCTGATAACACCCTCCCTGCCACATCTATACAACTAAGCCCAAAGAAGCCTGGACTGTCCAGGCTAAAAAGATGGAGGATGTCAGATGTGTTGACTGCAGCTATTGTTAGCTTGTATCAAGGAGCTGCTCAGATCTATGTGAAAAGGAATTCTGAAGAACTGCAGAATAATCTTTGGTCTCTCGGTGCGCTTGATAAACAAAGCACTTACCCCTCAGGGCTTCTGGATCCCCCAGGATCCTGTTCAGCATCTCTCGTGGGATCTTCTCAAAGGCTTCGTTGGTTGGAGCCAGAAGAGTGTACTGGCCTTCGCTCTCCAGCAAGCTGTTGAGGTCAGAAGCAGCCACAGCAGCCTTCAGAGAAACAAGGAGAGAGGGTAAAACGCGTCCAGCCAGAATGCAAAGGTCAGCAGCTTTGTCCAGGCAGTCACTGAGAGCCAGATTTATTACAGCTTTTAGAATTTCAGCACACGTACAAAAGTCCTGAATAGCTTCTTTCAGCGCTTTGGTCCCTCTATAAATTTGGCCTGGCCTCTTGATTCTCTTGTGCTCCAAGAATCTGAGTACAAGAGCTTACTTGGGCCAGTCTCAGAGCTGGTTCGAATACCCCAATGTGCCTGGAAAGGGTCACTGCAGTTCCAGTAAATAATTCAGACCAGACTCTACAGCTGGCGAACGGCAAAACTTCTCTGCTTTCCTCTTTATTCCTTAACTTGGCAGATTGCAAAGCAAATATGTTGGTACACATCAAATCTGAAGAGTTAACAGCTCCTAAGGCTGAGTTTATGATACAGGAGGGAGGGGCCAGACTCAGCCTGTGTCTTTCTCCTGACAGCAGTAGCAGGGTGACAATTATTCTCATAAAAAGCCACTGATACTGAGCACTCTTCCTACAGCAAAACAAGCTCTATCGGCACAAGGATGTCATCAGCAGCTGTGGAGTCACAGCACTTAGGCGCTGGCAAACTTCACTGGGAGTGGGACGAGGGAATATCTCTAAGGAGCCCTTCAGCACGCATGGGTCAGACTCACCCGAAGGGTCTCCAGGCTTTCCTCAGTCTCCACGATGTGCTGAATGCTGTTTGTGGTGGTGGAGATGACCTTGTCAATGACATGAACCACCCCGTTGGTGGCGTGGTGGTCAGCTTTCAGCAGCCTGGCGCAGTTCACAGTCACAATCTGCAGAGGGAAGGATGCACAGGGCGTTATGGGCACTAAAACAAGAAGGTGAAGCAGCCGCCGCTGTTACTCTATTTTGAACACAGTGAGCACTTGAATATTGAACCAGCAGGAGCAGAAATGTGGTTTCCTAAAAAAACACGTAAAGAATGAGAATGCCCTTTCAAAAACTGTTTGAATGGTATTGTGTTCAAAGAGCTTTGAAAGCAATCCACGGTTTTGTCTACCCTAAGAAAATATGCAACATCAAATACTTACTGCATCATGTTATTCAGTAATATGGGCAATGTACCTGTAGCACCATCTATGGAACTAACCATTTATAAGTATTCCTTTTTATTTCCTTCTGAACATCCATCCTAAGTCAATAGTCTTCAGCCTAAGCATTACATAGGTCTGGAGGACAAAGAGCTGTGCAGGAGCTGCAAGAGGACAGAACAGCAAGCCCATTGTGGGCAGGTTGAATGCCAGCATCTTACCCCATTGGGATAGTGATGGATCTGGATGGGCAGGTTCTGGTACATGGAGTTAAGTGTTGTCCCATGTTTCAGGTCATCCGTGAGGACCCGTTTGTTCACCATGTGGTAGCGGAGGGCATTGAGCAGCTCAATGTTGACATTGCTGACCAAGGAATCCAGTGTTTCCTGAAAATCAACAACATTCCTTTTTCAGCACTTGTTCATTTTTTCAGCTTGTCGTTGGGGAGAGTCAGAGCTCTAAGTAAGTTCATCTCTAGCCTTAAAGCAGCAGCAAGCAGCTCTGGCAGCCCTGTCCTTGGCAGACAGATGGCAGCAAGCTCCAGAGTGGGGTCATGGCACGGACACAAGCAATAAGGTGACCAAAGGCACTGCCAAAGAAAGGTGACCTTCCACACCAATAAGGGGATCTGCTGTTGCAGCTTTGGGGTAGGGGCTTCATAATTATCAAGAATAACCGAAGTGGTAAAGAAAAACTGAAAGGGATGGAAAGTCTCTTGTCTTACTGCAACATCTAACATTAAGAAGCAGGGAAAACTGAACAAGCTGACTTCTATATCTACCCCCTGCTGAGCACCCACATCACTGGGCAGTGCTGGGCTCTGTCACAAACAAAGCTCTGGAGCTGACAAATCAAGACAGTGGTTCCCATCTTGGAAATTCCCCGCCCTCCCTACACCAGGATGTGCCTGTTCTGCTGAATCTCCATCACAGAAAGCCAGGGGAAGAAGAGGAAGAAGGGGAGCAAACTCTTACAGCAGACAAGGAAGCCCAGGCCTCGTTACTCGGGGCAAAAATAGTAAAAGTCCCAGGTCCTTCGATTTCTGGCCTCAGGTTGGAGCGGTCGGAGTAGAGCTGCGTGGTGGCAGAGCCCACCACCCCCAGGGTCTCGTAGATGTTTGAGAGCGGCAGAGCTGAAAGAAGAGAGGTTATGTTCCCCAGAGCCCATCAGGTCTCTCCCAGCCCCCACCAGGACTGAGCTGTATTTCCTATTAAATGGAATTTTGCTCAACTCGCACTTGCCAAAACAGAACTGAGCAGAGGCCGGCAGAACTGTCTGTTACTCTATCGTTACCTTGGATTGCATTTCCAATAGAGCTATATTACTTGTTGGAAAGAGTAATTCCCTATGGCCCTCCCATGCTTGATTGAGTTTAATTATATCCACGGTTTTAAGTTGTCTGGAATACTTTGCAGGCTTTGGAGCTAATCTGGCACTCAGCTGGTGCGCTGCTGAGTCCATTTTTGACTCATTCAAGGCAATCTTGTGCACAAATTGCAAAACTCAAATCCACTCTGAGCAGTTTTCTAACGTTTTCCTTAACTGGGCTGACGCATGATTTTAAGAAGTTTAAAAAAATGTCAAACACGTTCTTACCAGCTGGGCAGCCTTTTTCTCCAGGAACTTTTTCATACCCAGGGCAGCACTCGTAGCTGATTACTCTGGAATAAGAGATGGATACAGCAGATTAACCCAGAGCGTTTCACTGCTTTTTCTGCCTGCACTCATCCCTATTTGGTGGTGTTTCTCAAGCAAAATCTTCCTCAAAAATATATACTTGAGCAAAAGACAAACCACATCTATCATCTCCTCCAGGGCTGCACGTTGCCAGCTTCTCTACAGAACAAAAACAGAAACTATTTCTTTTCAAAACCACGCTTGCTCAGCTATTTTGCTGGTCTCTGTATGAACAGTGATGGAGACTGACACCATGGTCCCAGCAGAAAACCTCAGTAAGGCGGTGAGCTCAGCACCAGCTCAGGACCTGGATAGGACAGAAAGGTGAGGCCCAGACCTACAAGTGATGGTGGTCATCTATATCTCCAAGTATCTCATCAGAGAGGACCCAGAAGTGATGATGGATGTATATATTTCCGGGTATCTCCTGGTGGGATTTGGTGCCAACTGCCTATTTCCCAGCTGTTTGGCTCCAGCACAAGCCAGCAGCGAATACTGAGCACCCACCTATAGCACTGAGGGCTTCGAGCCAATGGCTGAGCACTCACTCAATGCACACAGGATTAAGGACTGACAAAACTCAGGTGCGTCCTTGATCCATGACAGAGGGAAGCAACACAAAATATATCAGAACACCCAATATCTCTCATCTGTATTCGTATTTTTTTGGCAGTGGGAGTTCAGCTCATTCAGTTCATCCCTTTCCTCAGGAGGATCTGGGGATCTCCCAGTGTATCAGCTGGGTTTGGGCAATGCACTGCAACTCCGGTATGACTGCTCTACCAAACCAGCCAAGCGTTTCCCCTGTGCTTCATCCCATTCCTGTCCACCCCAGAAACCATCTGCTTGTTTAAAGCAACATCGGCACAACAGATCCAGAGGGGAAAGAGCATCTCTGGTCTTGGCTGCTTGGAACCGGTGATGGATGTGCATCCATGGCCTGAATGCTGCACCCATTGTCTGCAGCTCAATGGGAAATAAAAGAAGTCATCTGATTCTCAGAGCTGGCCATTAAAGGGAACGTCACCACATAAACAGGAAAAAATATTAATAAAAGTCAATCCGGGAGTGGCCTGTTTATTTTTCACAGAGGTTTCTTTCATTTGTTGCTCTTAGGCTCAGTGCGAAAGGAGCAAGGCCATCTGATGGATGGGCTGGGGCAGTGACAGAATCGATATTCCTCCTAAAGAGAAGTGTTCCCTCTGTGCTCCCGACTGGATTCGAGTGCACACCCACTCAGAGAAAGCAAAATCCTCAAGCTTCAGATATTTGTCATCATTTTAACAGTGTTAACAAACAGTGGAAATGCCTGGGGTTTAAGAGGGAATTCTTCAGGGTAATTAAGAGCCAGCAAGTGAAACAAATACCTGCCTTTCTGTGACAGAAGCAAATAAATTCTGTGTCACGGTTTCCTAAGAGAATTACAAAGCAAACCCAGACTGATTGTCTAGACATTATATATTCCATGTGGGAAAGAGTTTGCCTAAAGCAATCCCTTCCTTTGACTACTGGAGATCTTAACACCCTGCTGCTCCGCTCTCCTCAGCCCCCCGTCTCGTGTTCATTACAAACACACGCTCTCTCCCCCCGCCACCTCCCTCCCCTACCTCCGATTTTTCCATTTTTTTCCACCCTAGAAACTAAATCCAGTCTAGACAGCTCCCTTGGTTCGGAGCTGTAATCAAAGACGAAGAGCTGATTAAAAAGAAATCATTGCAAAGTTCAGCATACGTAATTCCTGAGTGCTGACACAGGCTTTAAAAGGCTTATTTATGGATCGATGGGAGCTGAACGGGCTGCGAGGAGCGGGCGGGATGTGGTGCACACAGGGCTCACTGCTTGGGCAGTGGGACGGGACAGGAGCACACGGCCTGCTTTTTGGGGTGGGGATCATCTCCAGCATCACTGCACCAGGGCAGTTAATGGCAAGGAGCACCAAGGCCAGCAGTGGGGTCGGCTCCACCTGTGGGCAGGCTCCTTCCAGCCCCCAGTCTCACTCACCCACTGGAGCTGACCCACCAGCAGCTCTGTGCGCCAAGTTTGCCATTCACAACCTCCCCTCCCATCTTGTCCTGTCTGATCTCGACAGGGATTATTTTTAAAGCTTTCTGAAAACCAGGGAAGGCCAGGTGGACACAAAGGTGCTCAGCCAAGTGCTCGTCCCTACAAGGAACCAATCCCAAGGCTCACGAAACCATCTCCACCTTCAGCCATTTGCCCTGCCGTGGCTGATGGGCCTGGGGGAAGCCACTCAGTGTGACCTGACCACCCAATGTGCCCAATGTACCCAAAAACATGGATACAGCTCAAGATGCTGCTCAGCACTGGGGCCCAGCTGGTCCTGCAGCCTCATCCAGCCCCAGGGAGCAGCATGGCCATGGCTGTTCAGCCCCATTTTCAGGATATGGTACCTTACACATCTATATGGGAACAAGAGTGCTCCTTTGATATGTTCTTCTCCATCAGCCCCAGCAGAGAGCTTTCACAAGGCGAACAATCTGACCCTGCTGTCCAAGGGCTTTGGCTGCACCAAATCCTTAAAATCCAGAGGATTTGGAACGTGAGCCAAAGCCAAGGTGCTGGTGTGACCTCAGCCAGCTCCATGCAGCAGCACGGGTTCAGTAAGTAACACCCTCCTACAAAGAGCACTTGTCACCCACTCTGCAACACCTCCAGCCATGATTTTCTGACCCCCTCACTGAGAAATTTTGACTTGAGTGTTCAAGGCTCTTCAGCCTTCAGTTTGGAAATGCTGCACTCCTACATGGCCAAGCGTCTGAGAGCAGAAGCAAGCTCCCTGCTTTTTATTAGTCATTGTTTCACTGCTGGGACATTCTTAGGATCCGAAATTAAATTTTAAGTGCATTTTTCAAGGTAATAAAAATAAGCTTAGGCATATATTAGTGAATAAAGATCCATTTGTAATAATTTCCTGTAATAAAACCCATATGTTTTGGTTTTGTAAAAAGTGTGCCAGAGATTCATTTCTTTTCCTGAGCTGAGGAAAGTACATCAGACAAAAAAAAAAGTTAATTCAAAAGGGAAAAAAAAAAAAAGTACTAAGGGGCAGCTTTCTGCTACTAGTTATTCCTCAAAAAATAGTAATAATAAAAAAATGTGTATAAGTTGTCATGTTCTCCAGGAGAAAAAGTGTGTGTGGGAGGCATTCATCGCAACCCCCACTTCCAAAAGAATGAGCCCAGTGCTTAAGGGAGGTAGGAACATATAAAAAGCCCAGTCACAACGATGAGAATATACTCTAAATAAACTATTTCCTTGGCCTTGGAATAACCAACAGTGGAAAATTACCTAATTACCAAAACAATCTTGTTTCAGTGCTCATTAAAATCAAAGCGGTGTCAGACTTCTTGCCAACTGCCTTATCTCACTTCATCAGCAAGTAATGCAATGATAAAACGTACATAAATCCTCTATCTAATTTCTCCCCAACCGCGTGAGCCAACACTTTAACAAAAAGGAGAAAAGCAGAAAAAAAAGAAGTAGATAAAGAGGTGAGAGTCCCCTTCTGATGCATGAGCTGAATTTTCCATCGTGCACATCCAGCTCCGGCGCAGCACTCCACCCCAGCGCGCTGGAAGATGCAGTTCATGAAGCAAGTCTGCAAAGCCACGCCACCAAGGCTGGTGCTCACAGCCAGAACTTGTTTCTATTAGGTGAGAGCTACAGAGCAACGCCACGCAGCACCCTCTGCCCCTCTGGGAGTGGTTCTGGAGCAGCACCTGGAAGGTGATGTGCCTGGAGGCAAGACTGAAGACCAAGCACATCCTAAGTGTTGGGCTAGATGATCCTAGTGGCTTTTTCCAACCTTAATGATTCCATCATTCTAATCTCTCCATTTTCTCTGTGTCTCTGGACATGCTAGGACGATGAAAAATAAAAGAAATCAAAAATAAAGCATTCAAATCTACCTTCCTGGAGCCAGGTACCTGCATCCGCAGCACACTTCCAATTTGCGACACTACTGACATTTCAAGCAACTGAAGAGGATAATAGGTGAAAAAGTGAAGTGGATGTGCTGAGTCAAGCATCTCCCAACCTAGGGCTTCACAAAGGTGGAAAAAAGCCTTTTAGGACAGAAGTGACCATGCTTATCCAGAGTTGCGCTGGTGGGAGACGGGCACTGGGACCCCACTGGGCTGAAGAAGTGCACGCAGCCACCACAGGGAAGACCCAAGTGTGGTTCCTGAGTGAAGGCTGCAGCCCCCAGTCCTGCTGACACATGAGCCAAATCCTGACTCCTTCTGGGACTTGAAGTTGTTCTCAGGAGCTCACCCAGACCAGCTCAGCCCCATGCAGAGGGCCGGTTTTGGGGGCACATGCTGGGCACCATCATTTGTGTCCACACATGCTCCTGGGAGCCTGAGCACCCAGCATGGAGCACCCCAGGCCCTGACACTGCTGTGAGAGTCTGCTTGCTGCAGCTCAGCAAATAACGTCCTGTATGAACAGCTCCTGATTGCTTCCATACGCCGGGAGCACCGCGTCCAGCGGGAGCCATCACTGGCAACTGTCTGTAATCAGAGCTGTCCCAGGGTCCTCCGGAAAATCTGAGTGAGGCACACATCCTTTGTTCTGCATCAGCACATAAAGAGCAGAGCAAGGCCTGGGCTCAGAAATGGCTAGGAAGGGAGAAAAGGACAGTAAAACCCATTGTTGGGATGACGCAAAGTGAAGAATAGCGAGCAAATTCCATGTGTAATGGGAACATTATCTCATAGGTTAACACACAGGTTAATGCTGCATGCGCTTTCTTCTCAGCAATGCATCATTGGATAAGACATTTGGGTAAAAGCAGAGAAAATAAGGTTGGAAGAGATCACCCCATCTCCTCAAATGACATCACCAAGTACTGCCAGATGCCAGCCCCTCCAGCTCCTCCTGGAGATAAGTGGGTGAGTTGCTTTCTGCCAAATACACATCGAGTTACTTGAGGTTTAGCTTCTGATGTGCTCCAGAGCTGAAGCAACCCACGGCTGGCATCTCCTTGCCCTTCAGTGATTTTAAGGGCAAAGCTATCCCACAGCACTATCTTGTTTTGTTTGGAGGCTGTGCTACTCTCTTATCAGAAGAAGCAGTGATGATACCACACTGCCATGCCAGAATCTGGTCCACTGACATAAGAAAAACACCATTCAGCCAAGATGGGAGTTTGAATTCTGATCATTCCAATGAGATCTTCCTAGATTTGGTGCTTTCATAGAATTAGGGGGGAGTTGGTTTGCTGCGCACAGGGGCAGTCCTACCTCCCTCCTCACAATACCAACACGGATCCATAAAACCAAATCCAACAGCCAGCAAAACCAGCTGAACCAACAACGGCAACCGAACCAAGAGCAGCACAGCTCACCCCCGCTACAGACCCCAACGCCTGCTGCTTTCTACAGAAGCAGAGTTTATTCAATCAGCAGCAAAGAGCAGCACGTTCCTATAGATCCAATTCCACATCACACAGGGCCGCGCGCAGCGGATGATTTCTGCTGTTTGCTCTAGATCAGTGACTTCTCATGGCGTGTGATTCCAATCGAAGAGGAGCTCTGCTTTCATCTGTCTGAAGCCCTGGTTGGACTCCACCGAGGAAAACGCTTCCCCGCTCCCGATCGCAGCCTGGCGCCGAGTCAGGCACGCACGGCCCTCATTATCTGCTGACTGCATCGCAATGTCCCCAGGCTGCTCGCGCCCACACTTTATGCAACAGCTACTCGACTATTATTGTTTGCAATTTTAGATGTGGAATCGGCCCACGAGCGTAATTAACGCTCCTGGTGGAGTCATCAGAGCGCTGGCTAAACGCGACACCTCTTTCTCTTTATTTCTGGTTTTACTTCCAAAGAAAACACGTGCGGATGAATTTTACGGTCTCTCCAATATCCATCAGGATGCCTTCTCTGCCTGTTTTGGGTTTTTTTTTTTTTCAGTGAGGCAGCATTGGGCCTAGCATGGGAAGACAGAGACGCACTAACTACTAGAAGACATCTGGGCCACACTTCATTACTGCATCCACACTTACAGCATCGAGAGCAGTATGAGTACATATAGAAATGGAACTAGAATAAATCATCAGGGTTTGAATGCCACAGAATCATAGAATGGTTTGGGTTGGAAGGGACCCTTCAAGGCCACCCGGTCCCACTCCCTGCAGTGAGCAGGGACACCCACAGCTCCATCAGGTGCTCAGAGCCCCTCCAGCCCAACCTGGGCTGTCTGTAGGGATGGGGCACGCAACACATCTTCGGACAACCCACCCTTATTGTAAACAACATTTTCCTTATATCCAATCTAAATGCCCCCTCTTTTTGTTCAAAACCATTTCCCCTTGTCTAATCTCAACAGACCCTGCCAACGAGCCCGTAAACACCGTATATATTTCTTAACATCTAAGTATTTCGCCGTGTTTGTCACAAGAGAAAAACCACACAAGACAAGCATGCTTTCGGCAGCGAAAGGCTAAAATAACTCTTAACATGCAATGCACACACCCAACACGTGCTGCACCACGTGCCTCTCCCCACCAGCACCCAGCAGGGGCCTTGGGGCAGCCCTGGAGGGTTCCCACGTACTCACGTTGCCTTCCCGCAGATCTTCCTCTGGTACCACTGCTTGCAGTTGGTGAAGTATTTCCTGTTGGTGCCGATCAGCTTCTGCACGGCGCAGACATTGGGGCTGCGGGAAGGACAAAGCAGAGAGGGGTCTGTCAGGGGCCCAATGGCAAACAGAGGGGTCAGCGGGGAGGGAGCGTGGGGAGCGGGGTGTGTTGGGGCGGTCACAAAGCAAAGGGAGAAAGCAAAGAGCTCTCTCTCCGCTCTGCAAGGTTACGCTTTTCTTCACCGCGTGCAAAATCTCCACGTCTTCCCATCTTCTGCCTCTCCCCTAAATATATAGGAATTCAGTGAAAAATAATGGTTCGGTCGGGATTTCTATGGCAAACAGCAGTTTATAATCTGGAGTCTCCACTGAAACCTAATAAATTTCAGCAATAACTCAAACGTTTCCCAATTTTTTATTGTTTAGGAGCTAATGGAAGATGGAGATGTACCAGCACCCAAAATGGGTCCTTCTGCTGGCTGATGGGCTCTGCCTGTGCTGGAGGCGGATGCTGATGGGGAAGGGCAGCACCGTGCAGGGTGGCACAGACCAGCAGCAGCTGTGAGATCCCAACCCAGCAGCTCCCAGGAGCAGCTCCTCCACCAGAAGAGAGCACGTGGGACACTGCGTGTGTGAATCATCCCACTGAGAGCCGACAGCAGCCTTTCAGCTTTCTAAGAAGCTGAGAGCAAAGCTGTGGTCAAACAGGAGCTGACTTGCGTCCGCTTTGGCCAGCACAGTGCTTCCCTGCTCCTCCCATCGCCACCGCTCTGTGCTTTGTGTGCCAGCAGACCTGGCCACGGGCACGGCACGCTGTGCCCATAGCTAGTGTGAGCGGGCACACATGTCACTCCCTTGTTCTATATAAGGAGAGGGACAAGTGCAGAGAACCTATTAAAAAATAATTGTAGAAATCACAAATCCAAACATTCAGCTGGTGCAGGCTGGCAGCGGCTCAGGGCTTTCCACGCCAAATCACGGCTGAGAGACACGTCTGTGCTCTGTGACTCAGCCCACCTCGGCTCCCCCGGCCCCGCCGCACTGCAATGTGGTTCCAATTAGATCGAAATTCCAAATCTCGCCTCGGTTTCAGCGTCTGGCTGACGGCGGTGGACAATCCCTCTAATATTCATCTTGACAAGCCTGGCTACTGAAGGACTTGTTTGATCACTTCCCCCCACGTCCCTGGGAGCAGCCTGCCAAGAAAACCCCAAACCGGTGCTACTTTTCCCCCCTCCTCCCTAGCCAGGACCCAGCACTGCTGGGGGACGACCTATTGGGAACAGCTCTTCCCTGGTTTTCCTCCATGCAGAACGGTCCCCCCGGGGCTGTGCTGTCAGTGATTCCCACAGCCCGGCTGTAGTGGCGGCTCCCCGCCGTGCACATTCTGGGGCTTTGCCCAGTCTGGCTGAAAATGAATTTGTCAACACTCTCCCTTCTCCTCACTGGAGTTCATCACCTCTGCCATGGCGTTCCCAGCACGCTGCGCTGATCAAACCGCCCATTGTTCGGCTGTGCTGGAGCCCAGCGCTCGGCAAGCAGAGCTGGGGCTGCTGGGCTGGGGGCAGCCCTGGGAAGGGGCAGAACAGAGAGGGACCCCCGCACAGCCCCCTGGTTCTGCACCCAGGCAATGCTCAGTGGTTTTCATCTCCAAGTGTTAATCCTCCCTCTATACTTTTCTCTTCCCAGACCTGAGCTGATTCACTGAAGAATTAATCAAGGTGTCCAAGTGTTGCCTCAGAGCCCAGCACTGCCACCTGGCTTGCAGCCAGCTCAGTGGGAGCATTGGTGGCACAGGGGATGCTCGCAGCAGAGGGGCACTCCTCGTGCACATCCCTCCCGCAGGCAGGGCAGCGTGCCCCGCAGCCACCAGCTTTGTGGTTTGACGTCGCTGCATCTCTTTGACACATCATCAATCAGCGTTCAAAAGTCAGGTTAAAAATGAGCGTGGTGCAAGTCGCGTTCTCCATCAGAAAGGGACCCGTGAGCCAAGTGCTGCTGTCAGCTCCGCGGGATTTATCTCAGTGCAACTTCATCACCTCCACAGACCTCGCCATGCGGTGCAGCTGCATCTGCCCCTGTGCTGCTCTCGGCAGTGCTCTACACCAGGGCTGCACCAACTCACGGCTCTGAGCAAACTTCTGCCTTAGGAACAGCACCAGCACCGGGTATTTAGTTTGTTTCAGATCACGCAGAGATGAAGAACAACGCCGTGTTTGTACATCAATCACTGCAATTCATTCAGTACTGAGATTCTGCAAACAGACATCTGCTCAGAGTCTGCCTGTTAGATTCTCTACCTGGTTAGACAGGCAAAGTATTCCCCTTCTTGTAAATACCGGGCTGGATCCCTGCCAGACACCCATCAAATTGCAATATTTCAGCCAAGGGTTTTTTTTTTTTTTTTTTTTTTTAAAGCCATTCACAATCCTTCGGCGATGCATTTAAATGGAGGCTACAGTTCAATCAGCGCCACCCCGACGAGCGACAAAAGCCACCTGAAACTTCTCTCAACGTTTCACTCCCCCTCATTCCCAACACTTCATAAAAACAAGGGGAGCACCCATGAACATCTGGTTGGTTTTCTGCCTGTCAGTAAAAACACCACGCTACGCAGCCCATCACACGTTGCTCATCAGCAAGAGAGATCTACCTGCGCTGCTGGGATACTCCCTATCTCAGGAGCTCTGTGATTAAAGAAGGGATGACTTCAGTCAGGAAAAATCCAAAATGTACAGTCAGATTAAGTGGGCGCTCACCCCACAGAGATACCCTTCTGCCATTGAAACCAACCTCTTTCTTTTTCTATACATTCATGAAAACAATAATTCCTTCCATGGGATACTTAGCAATTCCAAATCCGGGATTATTTTTTTTTTCTTCCCCTTTTTCCTTATTGAGGAGAGTCTGATAGCATCACTGAGTGACCCAAAAGGACACCGGGACTGCAAAGCATCGTGAGAGAAAGGGGGAAAGCTGTCAGAGGAAGGAAGGAAAAGTCATGGGGGAGGGAAGGAAAAGTTGCAGGGAAAGGAAGGAAAAGCTGCAGGGAAAGGAAGTACGGCACTGATCGCAGCCGGGCTCGCCCCGCACACGGATCCCGGCAGCCGCACCACCAGAGGGAAAAAAAGTTCTGCGGGTATTTCTCTTGTCTTTTTCTCCCCCCTCTCCCCGCGGGCAGAGCGGAGCCGCCGCTTACCCGTGCTGCCGGCCGCGGAGGCGGCTGTGCTGCAGGACCTGCTGGTACGGGGACTTGGCGGCGGCGGCGAGCCCCAGCGCCAGCAGCAGCAGCGGCAGCGACGGGCGCGCCATGGCCGGGGCCGCTTCGGGACGGGACGGAGCAGCCGCGCGTCCCCGTTAAATGCGGCGGCGGCGCGGGGGCGGGGAGCGGCGGTGCGGCCCCGCGGGGGGAGCGGAGCCGCCGCCCGGCCCGGCCCGGCCTTGCGGGAGGGGAGGGGGGGAGGGAGGGGAGAGGGGGCCGCCCCGGGGACGGCATCCAGCCCTCGGGCCGCCTGCCCGGCCCTCCGCCGGTCCCGGAGCGGAGCGCTGCTCCAGCCTCCCGCCGGCGCCTCGCTTCGTCTACAAACTTTTTCTTCTCCTCCCGAACCTTTTATTCCTCCACCCCCTCCCCTAAGTCGGTCCCCGATGTGCTCCGGGGGTCCCGTCCGATCCCAGCCCCCAGGTTGCTGCCGGCCCTGCCCCACAGACGCTCCCAGGAGCATCTTTGTCCGCCCGCCCATGGTGGCACCTCCTCGCATGGCTGCTGGCACTGCTTGCCCCCAGCTCTCAGTGCCGTGCTTGGTACGAGGCCTCTTTTGTAGCCCAGCAGGAGCAGCAAGGCTCCACTAGAGCAGGTTGGTTGTGTCCCCTGGGTTAAGCCCGGAGGTGAATTCAGCAGCGAGCCACAAGCCATCCCACTGCACTGAAGGGCTGCAGGCACTGCGAGGTGCCAGCCCATTGTGGCTGATATGATGGTGCCCTGGGAGCCAGCCCAGCCCTGCAGACAGCCCCAGTGTCCCAGGCAGCACGGCGGCTCACCTGGGAAACTTCCATCCCAGCTACGAGCAGACAACAGTGTTGAGCACTCATAACAGCGATGACAGCAGAGAAGTCAGACCTGCACCGAAGCTGTCCCTGCACCCACCCCATGGGGAGAGCCAGTGCAGAAGTCCTAAAGAGGCTGAAACGAGGGTGAAGCACAAACCAGTGCTCCTCGTGCAATGGCAGCACACTGGCACAGGCTGCCCAGGGAGGGGTGCAGTCACCGGCCCTGGAGGTGTTCAAGGAATGGAGATGTGGCGCTGAGGGCCGTGGTTCAGTGGGCATGGCAGGGATGGGCCGACGGTTGGACTAGATGATCTTGGAGGTCTTTTCCAACCTTAATGATGCTATGAAAGAGTCAGGGAAGCCTCATGTCACCTGGCTCCCCATTTCATCAGCCTGACACAGCGCAGCATCCCAGCCGTGTTCTTGATGAACTCACTCTGGTTGGGCAGACACCAAACTTTAAGGGCTCTTTTCTCCCTAAATCTTTCTGGAAGGCAGAAGGGTCCTCTGTGGCCACTCGTCCTTAGGGACAGTCTTCTGCAAAAGCCTCGAGGGGATCTGCAGGCTACAGGAAGGGCAGCAGCTCAGCAACAGACAGGAATTGAAACGAAGCCAGGGAGCAGCCGCTGAGCCAAACAGAAGAACTCTTCAGCAATAATAAACACTTTTTATTTACAAAAATAGTTTCCCCCCGCTGCAGTAAATAAATCTGATTAGTGTAAACAGCATTAACCTTCCGGGTTGAAATACACAAAACCTCTCCCCAGCGTCGGGCTTCCTCTCCTCACTGCTCCTCCATCAAACACATGGAACACAAAGAACTACCTGCAAGGGCTCGTGTCTCTGGCCCCAAAGGTGAGAAACAGAGATTTCATGTCTGATGGAGAAAAAGGTGAGATTTTGCCTAACCCCAACCTTCCTCATCTAGATCTCATGTTTTTATCTCCTGTCGCCGGTTTTCCTCCTCCCCAGTCCCGCTGCCTCCTGGTTCCTCTTCAGTGCATCCCCATTCATTACCCCGTGCCAGCAGTACTCCCTGTACTGACCGAGCCTTCAATTAGTTCCCGTGAATCTTTTTGAGAGTGGTTCGCCTGTTTCAAAGCGATATTCCAATCCATTGGGCCATCCGACTGTGACGAACCTCTTTGTGAATGACCACCGCTTTGCCTTGCACTCGCTTGAACCTCTGCTTTCAGGCAGATGTTGAGTTTGGAATGAAATCCATGTGCAGCGGGCTCCGTGCACACTCAGACGAATACTCTGAAATCAATCACGTGGAAAATTGCACTTACACAAACAGACACTTGTGTATGCATTTCAGGAGAGCAGCTGCTCCGCTGACAGAGGGACAGGCCCCAGAGCCTCAGCGAGGAAACCGACAGGAATCACAAACATCTATTAGTTAAAGATTTGGCTGTGTAAACAAATCGGAAGGCTGAAATTACGGAATCAGTCGGAGCATAAATATTTTTTGCTTCGCTCCGTAGCTGCACAGGAAGGCCAGCAAACCATCACCTTTCCACCTCCCCAGTAACAGCCTCAGGAGAGCAGAGGGGCACGGTCAGTGGGGATAATGGAGATGGTTGCAATTGGGGATCTTAGTGATCTTTTCCAACCTTAATGATCCTACAATCAACAGCATGGAATTTAGAGGCTCCCATATTACAGTTCTGCTTTCCTCATAGTAGCGTAGGCAGTAATTTCCATGATGAGAAGGTCTAGCTGTGTTTGGTACAACCCCCACTCCCGAGGCTGAATCTCCATTCAGTTTCACACGTTGAAGGCACAGGGGATGCTCCTTCACACCAAGCTCTCTCTTTCACACATCAGTCTTGAGAAAAAATCCTAGTTAAAACCACGTAATCCTCATTGTTTCCCTTTGTAGGCAGCTTCATCTGATGTGTCTGGAGTCTGCTGAAAAAGGAAGAGGACTAATCTTGCTTTTCCCACCACCCCTCGTGCTGCAGCAGGGCATTGGTGGGATTTGTTTTTCGGTGTTTCTCAAAGCTCTGTCCAAGAGTGTGTGTGTGTGTGTGTGCAGTGCTATTGCTGCAGCAACACGTGGCTCAGCAATGCAGAGAGCTGCAGGCAGCACAGGCTGCACTGGAAACCCCGGTGAAGCCTGCAGCCTGCCCGGCCTTTGGGGGACGTGACATACGGTGGGAATTCAGAATAAAATAAAAATCAGGGTTCTGTTTGGAGACGGAGGAAGAATATAGGGGAAAAAAAAAAAAACAACAGGTAAAAATAGATTATAGAGAATAATAGAAAGAGGAAAAAATGAAACATGCTTTGGCTATCAAATTTAGGGCCAAGGACCACTGCCTTAGAATAATAGAATCACAGAATCACTGAGGTTGGAAAAGACCTCAGTCCAACCATCCACCTACCACCAATCCTGCCCACTAAACTGTGTCCCTAAGTACCACACCTACGTGTTTCTTGACCAGCTCCTGGGGCAGTGGCCCCACCGCCTTGTTAGAGCCTGAGAGAGAGAAACCCTCCTCAATTTATCCCCATCCAAAGGCAAAAAGCTCTGCCAATTCCTCGGTCTGCAGCATCCTCACAGGGCCTCCCCAGCCACTCTGGGTACCCAGTGGCTCCCGGAGCTGCCACGCTCCATCCCAAACCTGACTGCTTGAAGGAAACCAGGTGGACTGACTGCTTGGGCTCTCCTTTCTCATTAAGCCCAGAGTTATTGCTGGACGCCTTGTTAGGTCTGCCCAAATTAATCTGCTGTGAGGGATGCTGAACAACCACCCCACTGGCACTTAGCAGGGCAGCAGCCCTGTGCACCGCGAGGCACCCCGCTGTCCTGGCCCTGGGGAGCGCTGGCCAAAAAGCCCATTACACACCATACCCTGCTTCCTTTTAATGTGTCACTGAGATGGAAGAAATATGTGTTTTATCTTCTCTGGGATAAACAAAACAGCTCTCTTACCTCATCGTGTAAGCTTGTAACTGTCTTCCCACATTAAACGCTTTGGGATAAATCTTTTTTCAGAAGGTCTCTGCATTGCTCCGTTTCTCCCGTGTACACCGATGGGCACAGACACAAAATAAACCCACCAGAACTACTGAACAGCACTGTGGGGCCGAGCTGATATCCCCTCATCTGTTTTCTATTTCCCCCTGCCCATGCTGCAGATATACGATCCAGTAAAATTACAGGGCAGGAAGTCACAAGGAGCAGCAATCCAACTCTCAAGGAATAATTCAGCATCACTTAGTCAGATCGTCCACATACGAAAAAGGAAAAGGAGATAGAAAACAGCTCCCACAAGGCACTTCTAGCTCTCGCATGTTCTCATTTTGTTCCTTATCCCGCAATTCATCTTCTTTCTTTCAGCAAGCCAGCGATGAAGTAGAAAAACCCTAAGAAATCCTGGTCTGACGTATTGTTCTGGGGAGGATTCGTTTCCACGCACTGCCGCATAAGCAGCAGTGGAAAAGTCTGTGCCATCACTGGAGAGCAAACCACTTGAAGAGCAGTCTACAGACCTTAAAATGGATAAAAGCAAGTTGTTTCTGGCCCACTTCGCCTGATTTAAGGTCTGATAGACGCCCGATGTCAGCGCCGTAATCTGCTGGGCTTGGCCGCTGGCCACTTGGTAATGCAGGAAGAGAGCAAACGTTGGAGCATCCCGAGCCAAATTACAGCAGACTGTTATTTTGGGATGCTAAGCTTTGAAATCTGAATTCATTTATTTAGTTTATTATGATATACTGAAACTTCCTTAAAAAAAAAAAGGGGAGGGGGGGGGTAGCAGTTAATTTCTGTTAAATACACCAAGCAGATGAAATCACTCCCTGCCAAGAAGATATTGCAACTACATTAGGTCAATAAACCATCTCGTAATGGGTCATGCATAGCCCGGAGGCTGCTCCTGCTGTCCTATAGACTTTGGATGAATTTCAGCTCGCTGAAACCGTGACAGAACTCTGACTTGAAGACGAACCTCAGAACAGCCCCCCTCAGCTCAGCACCATCATTTCTCCAGCAAGGCTGCAGGAGCCGTTTTCCCCTCCACCTCTCCATCAGAACAACGTGATGCACTCAGCGTGACAAAGCGGCTGCTGCCCCTGCCATCGTGTCTTGGTACAGTTCACATGGTATTAATGAAACACAGGCACAAAAAGACATTAGAGCAAGAAAGTGCGAGAACGTTCCCCACTGTGTATTTTGCAATATGCTACCCGCATTTCTGAAGGAAACTCAAGGGTTTATGTAAGCCCTGTGGGCTCTCACAGTTAGGAGCATGCTAAAAATATTTACAATTACAGCGTTGGGAAGCCAAGGACAGTGCTGGGAGGACAGTAGAGTGTTTCTCAGGGCAGAGGGCAAAGGTCACAATGTCTCACTTGAGCCACATCTTCAACAGCAGGAAAAGATGCTGCATCTAGGAGAAATAGAAAGAGTGTGAAACAAAAACAGCTTTCAGCTATTTCACATAGCATTTGCACAGCCCTTTGACGTGCTGAGGGAGCTGGGATGGGTCAGTCTGGAGAAGAGGAGGCTCAGGGCAGAGCTCACTGCTCTCTCCAGCTTCCTGAGAGGAGGTTGGGGCGAAGTGGGGGTCAGCCTCTGCTCCCAGGTAACAGCGATAGGACGAGAGGGAATGGCCTCCAGTTGCACCAGGGGAGGGTCAGGTTGGGTGTCAGGAGAAATTTCTTCTCTGAAAGAGCATGGCAATGTACAGGCACAGGCTGCCCAGGGAGGTGGCAGAGTCGCTGTCCTTGGAGGAGTTCCAGAACGTGGAGATGTGGCACTGAGGGACACGGTCAGTGGGCATGGTGGGGTGGGATGGGGTCAGACTTGGGGATCTGAGAGGTCTTTTCCAACTGTATTGATTCTGTGATTCCATGACCCACCTCGGGTCTGTGTGACCACAGATGTGACATCCTAGAGGACCTGCAAAACCGGAAGGGAGGAAGCTGAGCACCCCATTTCTTGGCATGACAAAAACCAGTTGAGCAGGGAAATCACCTTCCCAGGCGCAAATCACCTTCCCATTGGTAAATTCAGACAGATGCTTTTTGGGAGTAGGGAATCTTGCACCAAGCCAGGCCTGGGATGGGGAGATGGACAATGGGAAGATACAGATGTCCCATTTCCCACTGTCTGCTTTGGGTAGCTGCATGCCAAGCAGAGCTTTACCCAGTAACGTGGTCCTGGGGCATTGCCACCCATATACATGCACACATGTATATGAGACAGAAACACATGCACTCATAGGCAGGTATGGAGGGCTCCTCATCGCTGCAAGGAATCACGGGGGACATATGGCTTCATTTAGTCGCAGTGGTTTTGTAGTTACAGTCGAGTAGATAACATGACAAGGCTCGTAATCATTTCTGAGAGGGAATGATTTAGTAATGCAGTCTACACAGCTTGTAAAGGCTCCTTGATAAAGGGCCAGGAGAGCTGGAACAGTTTGGATCCATTTCCTTACCGCTGCTGAGAACGAATGTTGCAATGCGTTAGGAGGGCTGAATGGAAAATAATTGCCTTCATTATGCAAGTTCAACGTACAGACATGTGTTCCTGGATAAACCGCTTCTACAGCTAGCCAGGTCCACGCAGTTCCTTCTCTGTAGAATGCAAGGAGCGGTGTTTTCCATGGGTTTTGCTCAGCTACTGGGGCAGGCACGTGCTGCTTTATCCAGCAAGGCATGCACGCGTCTTTGACATCCACGTGCACTTGGGTTTGTGGCTTTTTACAAGAGACACAGGTGTGGGAATAGGTCTGGCAGGGGATGTCCGAGCATGCTCCAGGAGCTGGGCATAGCCACAGCTGGGAGAAAGTGGAGACAGGGATTTTTATGGGATAGACAACACGTTGTAAAGATGTCTTGGGCCAAATCCAGCTCCTCTTGCTCAGGCAAAGTGACCTCCTGATTTCAGTGTGCAAGGTAAACAGAACCCGAGCTTTTGGCATTGACGGGAGGAGTCACAGAAGTTATTTCTTCATGCGATACAATAGGACTTTGTATTAGAATTAGCCCCAAGTGCCTGGAAATCTGGAATTCAAATGAAGCAAAACCTCACTACAACTAAAGAGCTGCTTAAAACCAAAGTCATTTCCACTACTGCTCCTACAAAGCGGCATTGCCAGCTACTAAGAACATGAATAAATGATGCTCTGACCTGGGAGGATGCCAGCAGGATTAGTCTGGCAGTTGCAGCACAACCACGGCAGACAAATTTCTTCATTATTAGTTTTTAATTCTTCTACGTCTGCCTTTCACAATGGTTTGGCACCATCCGTACTCATCACTCCGACTCTCAAGCTGGCAAGCGGACGCGTTTGCTTTCTCCTTTCAATACACGGGAGGGATGACGGGTTAATTGACACGAGGAGGAGCGCGGGGAGCTGCTGCGGAGCCCCATCGCAGCGGGAAGCAGGGCTCCCTCCTCCAGCTGCTGCAGGAGAGACGTTTCGTCCATGAGCAGGAACAAATATTTATCAGACAGCCTTTCCAGTCATATGGTCCTAATCCTCGCAGCAATGCGAAACTCCCAGGATGAGGTCATGGTTGTTTAATCGCAAATCTCAAACTGTACTTTTTTCTTCTAGAGGCCAGGTCAGGTAGGTAGGAAAGCTGAGAGCAAAGCACAGGGTTCAGGGGATGTGATTATGTGCAAATGCACACCCAAGAACACGCACAAAGTCTTGCTCCGGGGCACAGCAAGCTGCCGGGATGCAAGATAGACATTTCCAGCACCCACACTGTTGCTGTGAATTTTCGAGACTTGTCAAAAATTCCAATTGTCGAGCTCCCCGAGAGCTCTTTTAAACAAACAAACATTTTCCAAAGTGAAAAATGAAGTAAAATTAAATTGTTTAACAGACTCCCAAAGATCCTCCCAGCATATTATTGCTGGGAATACTTTCATAGGTGGTTGTATCTTCGGGTCAGCTCATTAGCCTTACTCTGGGCTTCAGTGATTTACACTTCAAAACAAGAATCAGGGAATTCCCCAGCCATTCTCCTCCAGGGACTTCTTGGAGCAGGATTTTCCCAAATTAGGAATTGTATCTGAATCCTACCAAGGTCTGAGCCAACAGGCTGACTTCTGACTCCTGGACAGACCCTTATTATTTTAGCCCAAAAGGCACTAAAAAAAAATATCTAAAAACATGAGACATCCGATGACATATTGCAATAGCAAGTTAAACACACAGACCAGCTATTCTCCTTCAGTCTTGTCCTTACGTAAAGAAGGCATGTCGTGCATTGGATAACACACCAAATCTCAGGGGATATTAAAACATGTGGCTCATCAGCATGCCACGCACAGCAGCACAGTGCCTAGGAAGGTCACCTCCAGCAGGACCAAACAAGGGCACGAGCACAACATGTCTCAGCCACGAGTGCTGCGCTGTCAGTTGGAAGGCTTCCCAGACCCCAGACAGGGAGAAATCTGGGTCTTTGCCAGAATAACCTGACAGCCAAGTCACCGTGCAGGTTGGAAAGACAGGTCACATCTCTAGAACCAGCCAGTTCCTCTGCAGCTTTCTATAAGACCGAGCAACCTGAATGCCACGAAGCCAGCAGCCTGCCAGCCTGCAGCCAAGCACCTCCCAGGAATCCTCAGTTTTCTTCTCTCCTTCTACCTCATCCCCTTTGGATCCATCAGCCGGGGAGATGAGCGGTGCCACAGGAACCAGACCTTTCTGCTAAATCCCTTCCAGATGTCCAGAGCCGCAAACACGTCCACCTCTGACAAGAGCCTAATGATGAGCTGCTCCCTGTTTGTCAGCAATGGCTACCATTTCCTGGCAAAAAAACTTGGTTCTTGCCCTCGCAACCTGTTGCAATGCTCACACCATTAAATTTCACACCATTCTTCAAATGCATTTTGATCGGTGCATGACTGGTGTATTGGATCTGCCCTGTATCCCTAGCTGCTCACAAGCTCAGGAGCTATTTCTCCAGGCTCAGTCAGCCTCAGACAAATCCGTGCTACACATAGTGGAGATTCCCGATGTTTGTCTTTTTGCCTTCCATTCATTTTAATTAATGGACAGAATTTAAATAGTGCCCTTGGCCCAGAAAGGCTTTTTCCATGGAAAGCATCAGGGATGGGCAGGCAGGGCAGACTGATGCAGCATGGGTCACCTCGCTTCCATCCATGCCACCACAAGGAAATGATATCCAGCAGCTCACCCACCTTGGCACAGGGGCTGCAGTGAGATGCCAAGCCAAAACTTGGGCTGAAGGCTCTGAGAACTTCTCTATTCACGTAGGTGCTCATTAGCGTAACCCCACTTGGGGAGATTTCTTCCTTTATCCTTTGAATTACACAAACCATTTCAGAACTTGATCCCCACGAAGTCTGGGCATCGCGTCAGCTTTAAGAAGCTGAAAATAGTGATGGGTTCTTTACAGTGAGCAAAAAAAACACTCCTCGCAGTCTGTCATTCGGAATTACAAATGTAAAATGAGCTTTTTTTGACATAATCCTCTTGATTTAAGCTTGTGGTTTCTGCACACAGTTTCCATTAACATTAGTGTAAGTCATCTGGGCTGGTCTCTCCCAGGTTGGCAGGACGAAAGGTTCAGGTTCAACTCATGGAGCTTTATCCCTCGTCCCTGGGTTTGGGGCTCACCTGGGCAGGATCCAGCCTGGGCTGCAGCCTCTGCGGTGGGGGTGAGGTGCACATTCCAGGCACCCAAAGCACAAGGGAAGGTTTGCAAATGCCTGTGGAAGCAGTGCTCCTGAGTGCAGGCTAGGAACAAGCACCAGGGATCTGCTAGATAAAGCAGAAAGCCAGACATTGCTTGCCTCTTGCACTGCAGCAGCTGTGGGCTGATGTTCTGCCTGGTGCCAGGCCAGCTCCAGCCCAGCTCCCACAGCAACGCACCACAAATGGGGGAAGTGGGAAACAGAGCAACTCAGCAAAATCCCAGGCCAAGAGGTTTGGTTGCAAAAACACAAGTGTGCTGTAAAAACAGAGAGCCATCTCATCAAAGGCACTGCTGCCTCATTTTAACCGGTTCCCATCACAGTCAGCCCAATGGCGATGCCACCAGCAGCAAACCAGCACCACCAGGAAATGGACATGCCCAACTGGTACTCACCAATCCCTACACATTGATGGAAGCTGGAGGCCTGGCCCGAACACTGGCCTGGGCCCCTGCACATCTTCATGGAGACGTTGTCACGTTTTTAGAGCAGATTGGACTTTCCCATTTGGTCGGCCCACTGGGAAAAGCGTGGCACCAATCTTAGTCCCTGGTGGTGTTGCCTCATGTTCTGCGTGGTCTGTGAAAAGCAGAAAATGAGGAAGAAAACATCCTAGCCGTTAAATATAAAGCATGTGGTGGGAGAGCAGAGTCAAAAGTGTACAAAGCAATGAGGGGACAAGCTAAGGCAGGTGAAATCCAGTCCATAAGACACTCATCAAGAAAGTTTCCTGCTAAGTCTTAGCTCAGACCTCTCTTTATCCAGAAAAACATTTTCCTTCCTTTCAAGGGCTATCGCATTTTTCAGAATAAAAAGCGAATGAAGGGCCTGATTTGGGGAACCTGAGCTTCTGTTTGAACCCTGTAAGCTCTTGAATAATTAGAGACACTCACTGGTATTACATTAAGATAAATGGTTCCATATAGTCCAAACGTAATCTGTACTCTTAGTCTCGGGGTAACCGTAGGAACAAAGAAACATTGTACAGAAATCTCTCCATCATCTTTTCATATTAGAAAAATGATGTGGTTGGTTTTGAAGATCAGTAGAGTTTGTTGCTGTTTTATTATTATTATGCATGTAGGCTATGAAGGAATTTGGACAATATATGGCTTGTGACATGCAAGAAATAAATTCGCCGCCGTTATAGTAATAATCAGGATTTCCATTCCATTCAGACCAGTGCTCGTGTATTATTCTTTCACATAGACACCCATACATGTATGTTTGCAACATGTGACCATAAATCATGTGCAAACACTGAGCAGCTGCTTGATGGCAGCCGGGATTAGCGTGCTGTGGCTGTGCAGCCCACAGCCAGCACAGCACAGCGTGCCTTGCCGATAGAGTAATGGGGCTCCTCGAGAAATATGGATATATGTGGGGTGAACCTAGCTGTGCTTTGTGTTTTAATGGGAGAGGTGACTTGCCTTGCAAGCCTGCACTCAGATGAGTCATACTGCACGCAGACAGTTTTGTTAGAAGAATACTTTCCAGTAATCACTCATCTGTCACTGTCTGCACTCCCAGAGCCCAGGTTCCCCAGCCACGTCCCCAGTGGGTGCATGGGGTCCAGTGCAGGGACATGGGGGGCAGCTGGCCCTGCGTGCTCACGCCATGGGATTTGTGCACCTACCTCCCAAAAGGGCAGCCCAAGGGGAGAGCAAAGCAACCCTTCCTCCAAATAAACTGCTTCCCTTGCACCTGGTTGGCTGCCCGTATTGCTAAGGACTGTGCCGTGGCTGCTGCTGATCAGTGTTGCGGCTGTGATGGGCATTTCCCTGCAAGCAGAAGTTACAGTGATGAAGATCAACATACAGGATATACATAAACATATAGTAATTGATAAGAAACTAAGGATAAATGCAGCAGATTCTTCAGCTTTTCAGCCCTGTTGGATAAAATACAGAAACAAATGTACCTGCATGCAGCAAGCAGTATACCTGGAGGACTCCTGGTGCAATGCAGCCTGGAGCCTCTTGCTGATGAGTTCCTGTCCAGCACAAGCATTAGAAAAGCTCCAGGAGAGCTGGCACAGACCTGCCTCCAAAGCAGGTGAACCTGGGGCTGCCAAGAGCATGTTTTTGCACACAGAGAGGGGAGTGGGTTGTGGAGGTGACAGAGGGAAGCCCACTTGGCAGCACTCATGGTCTGGGCTGTGCAGGAAATGTCCATCTCAGCAAGGCGAGGTGGGTCCACAAACAAAACATGGGAGACGTGGCAACATCCCCGCAAACATTTTCCACATCTCAGAGCAGACAGCTAGCGATGAATGAAAAAGCCCAAGTTCCACATACGTATGTGTTTGGGGGTTTTCTGTTTGCTTGTTTTTAAAGAAAAAAAAAACAGCAGCGCTTTGTACATCACCCTTGCCAAGGGGTAGCTCTAATTCATTCCTTTGGCCATTCCTGTTGAATTTTCCTCTCTACAATTTGCTAAACAGCCGCATTTCCATGGTTACTATGGCTCGCTACCGATACTCCTCAAACATACCGCACATTTTTGCTGGGGAGCCACGAACGCGGACACGATGCCGAGCCGGTCACGCTCACCCAACTGCCCCAGTGCTTGCAGCCACGGCAGGGCAATGGCAGAGCTGCAACCTTCCCCTTGCTTCGGGCACAGATGCCACGCAGCCACCTCACATGGACTGGAAGACTTGGCACTGGCCATAGGATTGCGCCGTGGGAGCCCCTGGCTGCCTGCCCTGGTTCATCCAGCAGCATCTCCTGCTAGGGAAGCATGGCCAGCTCCCAACCTCCAGCCCTTCCCTTGGTTTTGGCACACAAATACACACCCAAGCACACACACACGGATGGGTGGTTTTGCAGGCCGAAATTGCTGCGTTAAATTCAGATTATTATTATTTTTCTTTAACAAGCGATTACTAGTTCCCACCAAGAGATTATATATTTTCCTACTTTTGATGTCTAATAAGCTAATTTCAATCTAGAGGTCGTATAATTTCCGGCTTTTGAAGTCTAATGAGTAAATTACACGGAAACCTCTGCAAAGCACAGAACACGTTAACAAATGTATAGTCCCTTTGTCCAAGACTTCCAGCTTTAAATCAAATGCACAACAACCAGATGTTTTTCACATTACTGCATTTCAAGGTTTTACTGGAAGTGATCTCATCATACATACTTAATGTAGGTGTCCAACTGTGCGTGTTATTCATATCACGAATGAGACCTTGCAGCTTTAGGACACTGTGTGGCAAACACGAGTATTGTTTAAAGTGGATAAAGTTGAAGCTAAGCTTGCCACTGGGATATGAAGGAGACCAAATTGGACGCAATACGCTGATTTTGATGAGTGTCAGAAGCGAGGAAATTATATCGCTCAAACATTTGAGCTTATTGTTAGGAAACACTGAGCCACTGTTTCTGGGAAAGATATTGAATTTAGCCAATCTAGTAAATCAAAGACTTCTCTGTTTTTCTTTGAAGTAGGCAATTAACTGCAAATGCAAAAGATTGAGACCAGAGCAGACAAAGCTGAAACAAGAAGTATGTTTTTCAAAGAAAATCAAAAGAAAAAAAAAAAAAGCTTGCTTGCAAGGAAGGGTGGAATAATATTTCAGTAGGAAAACATTGCTTCACCACTTTTGAAGAAAATATATACAGTTAAGTTCGGGTCTGAACTTTCTGTTAGGAAGCGTGGCGAGACGGCAGAGCAAGGCTTCCTTCCCAGAGGAAGCAGCTCAGGCTGCACACTGCAGCTTCAGCTCCCTTGGTCATCAGGGGAATACCCACTGCAGACTCTGACCACAAAATACTAATTAGTCATCTACTAATTACCAGCAAGGAGCATGCTGAAGGTTGTTCACGTCTCGCTAAGGGCAACCTCCCACTGCTGGTTCACCACAGAAGAGCCCATCTTCTCATCAGCCACAGCAGCCTTCCTCCTGAGCAGGACATTGAGTTGGCTCAAGAACACAACAAGTCTCTGAGGAAGGATTCTCAGGGGCCATCGCACTCTTCTTGGTTCCTTCCTCATCTGGAAAACCCATGGGATCTCAGAAGGTGCAGAGGCATTTACACACCATGGGCTGCTCTGAACAAAGAGGCCATGGGAGGCAAGGAAGGAAGATGAGCAGCGTTTGCTTTGAGAAGTGGGTAGAATTATCTTTCCCTTCACACCAATTCATCCCAGCCTGCCCTGAAGCCATCCTCCTACGGAGTCCATGTTCCTGGGCCACTCTGCCACAGCTTTCTGGAGCATCTTTGATGGCTGAGGATCCCCAAGGAGGAGCAGCCAACAGAAGGGACACCATGGGCCCTTCCCACAGGGCCAGCTGGGACTCATGCTACAAGCAGCAGTGAAGCAAGACTTTGGTTTCCTGTTCCAGAGATGAGCGTTGCTCACCCCGTTTCCCAGCCCCTTCACACGGAAGGAAAAGAGGAAGTTGGAATGACTAATTTTTACCTTCTGCCACAAGAGGAGTGTCGAGGAGCTGCGAATTTGTGACTCTTACAGCCAGGTCTGAGCAGGGTGGGTGGGAGCTGTCCAAGTCTTGGTGCAAAACCAGGGATCACATCGGCACACGTGAGAAAAGAGTCACATTTAAATGAGGGGCTTTTCTCTTTTTATCTAAAAGAGTTTTCAAACAGATTAATGCGCCCTTTAGTGACACCTAGAGATGGCTCAAAATACATGGATAAATCACACAGACACAAGAAGAGCAAATTGTCCCACGCTGTACTTAGACCAGAGCTGAGGCCCTTGACGTGGCCTTGGATGTCAGTGAAAGCAGTGGGTCTGAATATGGGCGCTCAGTGAAGTTCCTATAGCAAACAGATCACTTTTTGGCACTAATTAGGTTAATACCCAACAGCAGCCGAGGCAATAAGGGGTGCTCTGCCCCGTACAGATGGCACAACCAAGGGCTTGGCTCTTTTCCTTTGCAAGAGGAATAAATTTGGCACAGTGCTTCCACCCCGCTCACCAACACCCTTCAATAATCTCTGCAAGCAGCATGCAGCAAGGAGAGTTTGCAAATATTTTTCACAGGGAGCACAATTTAATTTAGATCTGTAGCTCATTATGAAGAGAAGATAGAGACTGCATCCAATTAGTCTGCACTCGGTTCGTGTTCCAGTTCTTAAAAAGACCATGAAATCCCCATTCCCATCTGAGATGTACTGTTTGCATGTTGAATATTTGCAGAGGAGGTCTTGCAAGCCATCGGATGACTTTTGCAGTCCTCATTATTCCCATGCCAATTGCTGTCAATCATAACCCGCACTGTAAAATAAATAAATCCCACACCGCTGCAAAGGGGTCAGGAACCTGCTGGAGCTCTGGCATCTGCATCGTGCCACTCACCAGGGAGCGAGCTCAGCACAAAGCCCACTGCTACGGGAGTAACACGGCCCTGAACCACTCAGCATCCAGCATCAGCCCTGGGTCTGTGGTCCTGTGAAAATCTCCTCTGCTGCTTTTTGAGGAGAGCACGGTGCAGGGTGAGCACGCTGCAGGGCCAGCACACACAGTGCTGCTGTTGCACAAGTAATAATACCCGCTGTTTTGTTTGGTTGGGTTTTTTTTTGCTTAATCAGCAACTGGGTTTGGAAAATTAATGATAATAATCACAATTAAAAATTATGGTCAAAAGTGAGTTCGCTGGTTAAAGCAACTGCTTGATCCCTGGCAATCCCCCAGCGGGATATCTGCACAGTAATGTGCTCCTTTGCTACCTGTGATACTGAGAGCCCATAACGCAGGGAAAGCAATGCCCTGCCCTTATTACAAACACTTCTTAGCACCTGCACACAAACCTCCCGTCCTCTGCTTGCCCTGCTGCCTATTGATAGACATTACACACCATTGCGTATCAAAGAGTTCCCAGAATGAACTATAACACTGTTACACTTTTCTCTGAAATTAACTAGAGATGCGGGCATTAAATAATTTCAGTTTTGAGACAGCAGAAAGCCCCTGAAATCTCTTCTCCCCCTCTTTTGTTCTGTTAAAATAAAGGGAAGTGAGGGCTGAGGACTCCCCTGGGATCAGCTGTGCAGACTTGAGAAGCAGCTGCACCCTCTGCCGGGAGCTCCGAGTAGAGTCATGCAGGCAAAGCACACAATTTCCCGGCATGATGTTGTCCTGTATAAGAGGTTTATTTTCCTAGAGCACCCACCAGCCACCCCAAATGCAAAGACTTTGGGAGCAGAGGTTTCGCAGAGCCATAGCTCTCCCCTTTTTCACATTATAGCTGCTAAACCAAAGCTGTGTGTCTGAGCAGGGCCTTGCAAATGAGCAAGAATTTCTTATCGGAGCTGCAGGAGCATGCAGGCTGCCTGCAGACACTTGATTGTTTCCTAAAAGGAAAAAAAGGAAAAGACTTCCCTAGCCACCATTGCATCAAAGCAACAGAGCCTGGGGAGGATTTAATTAACCCTCACCAGCCAGCAGAAGGAAATAGCACAGCACAACAGGCTGCTTTCCAAGAGAAACCATACAGGAAAGCTATCAACAGCCCCAGCGATAAGATACGGGGCAGGGAATGAGCGTGGATTTAATGGTGCAAGAGGGATTTATTACAGATCCTCTCTTAATGGCACAACATCGTTATCATACCCAGAGTACACCTTCAGCTGCGGGTGGCTGATAGTGCCGGGAGCATTTACGGTATTGCAAAGGAGCAGTGTCACCCCATGTGTGCCAGGAGAACTGTGGATGTGCTCAGGGTTCAGCACAGATCCTCAGCTCTGAGGCAGCCAGAATGGAAGAGCTGCTGCTGGATACTCATTGCTAGTGTTTAAATGGGATGTTCCTTCTAGATAAAGCAAGAATTAATTCGGGTGACCTGACCAGCCAGCCCTGGCCGCAGCATTTGTGCCTCTTTGCTCGGAGGAGCGTGGGCTCATGTTCTGGCTCATCCATGTAACCACATCACTGGTGTTACAGCTGGTTAATGTCTCACCATCACTGGTGGTCAGAGCTTGGAGCCAGCTCTGCCTTCAGAAGCCTCCACCCCAACAGTGCCTACAGAAGCAGCTCCTTCGCTGCTCATCTCTGCTCATGCAAAAGCATGTGCAATAGAAATATGTGTATAAGAGAAATACTATTTAGACAGACCTCTAAATAGTAGCAGGAAGGAGAGGGGCTTCCCCCTGAACACGTTTGAGAGAATGGCTGCTTTTCCCTAACCACAATCACGACAGCAAGGAGGGATTACTTGACGTAGAGTCAGCAACTTTACCCACCAACACTAAAAATACCCTTGAATGGGCAGTGGAAATGCAATAGCTGAAACACTTTGCTGCAGTTTAGGCTAGACAGTGGTTGGTAATGGTATGGTTTCCACCCCAAACCCTGCCAAGGGGCTGCTCACCCATGGCCCTCATTTCTGCAGGGGCAGAGCTCTGCCAGCCCCACCAGCTCTGCAGGGATCCTTGTCCTTTCTGCCCTGTTTGTACTATAACACTGTCCCACGAGGCTGCAGACAGAGGTGGGACCCCTAACTCTGGAAGTCCTACATCTAGGCTGTGCCCTTCTCATTGTCCGAGCATTAAGGGACTGCTAAAACCTGACTCAGGCTTCGCCAGTACATTAATAAAGGCACAATAAATTCGAGGTGTTGGCTTCGGTCAGAGCTGCACACCAGCACAGGGCTTTATCTTCAGCTCACACCTGGCAAAGAAAGGCCATGCACTCACAGCATGATACAGACGTTCAATGACATGAAGCAGTGAGCCTGGTGGCCGGTCAGCTAGCACAGCCTGATGGTTTCCCAGCGATACTACAACAAAAGCTGCTCAGACAAAGCTCACTTCACCGTTGCCACAAAACTGCTCTTATCTCAGCCTACTCAAGTGGTCAGAAGCCTGATTATAGATTAAGAGCAATATGTTTTCCGTTGTGCCAGATTGATTTTCACCATGACAGCCCACACTAATTGCATGGGTAAATAATTCTACAGTTAATTTTTAAGACATAATTTCAATGTTAACGATGAGAACAAAATGTCTTTTCTATAATGACACTGTGCACAAAGCTCAGCTGGGAGGCAAAGGCCCAGCAGCGATTTGTTCCCAGGCTCAACGAGAAGGGCAAAGCCAAAACGTTCTTCAAAATAAATCTAGGAAGAGAACTGCAAACCCACAATTACCATCCTATAGCATTACGGAGAAATAAGTCATGTGGTTCTTGCTTATCCAATTCTCTGGGGCTGCACCCCCAAAGAAGAAGGGCTTTATGGACCAAGCAATCAGGTTTTGGACACTGGCTGCATCCAACAAAGCTGGAGCATGTGTAGAGGAGATGATGTGGCAAACCAGTCCTCTTACTGATGCTCCTACCCATGTGATTTGCTGCAATTTCCCACTAATTTCTCAGTTTTCTGGCTTTTTCTTCCAAAAAACTTAATTTAAAAAAATTAAACCATTATACCGTTTGTAAGATGGATGTACCACAGACTGTACCTGACTTTTACCTAGAAAATGAAGCTTGACATGCCTTGCTTACCATCTGCTCCTTCTGCTCACAAGATGTGGAATAATTCTGAGCTGCTTCTGTACACATCTGCCAGGCCCCAACTTGGCAAGGCCAAGCACCCAGTGGAAGGCCCACGTTCATTTCCTTCTCTGAGTCTCAGATGTCTCTCCAGACACCCATAGAAGGAGCTTGAGCAGACAGTTCAGCCATTTAAAAAGTCGTGGTACTGCAGAGCACAGAGTAGAACAGTTCTCTTATCGCCTCTAATGTGCTCTAACCATCATAGAACCAATTTAAAAGTCATATGGATTATAGCACTCAGCAGTTATAAGTGATTAGTAACCCAGTTAAACCTTAGTTTAATTAGTCCCCTTAAATTCTGGAACACTGTCCTGAAAGCCATACAAAGAAGCAAGGGAACCAAAAGTCTCCTACCTGCTAGGTGGGGCCATCGTCTACTTGGGGGAAAACGTGGTGAGGAACCAAAACGTCATCACCACCAGCACAAACACCACACCTAGCTCCTCCATGAGGCCTGTCTGAAGGGGAAAAGTAGGTAAGAATGACGCTTCTCTCCTTTCAAACCAAAGTGGCCATTATATTGTGCTCACAAGTCAAGCATGAAACGGTTCGGACTGATGCTAGAGGCACACAGCAAGGCACCAATGAACCCAAAGAATTCCGATAAGTGAACTCCATCCTTCTCCAAAGCCTGCAAGCTGTGAGCATCGTCAGCCCTGAGCACCCACCTGTGAGCCCGATCCTGTCACAGGGGAGGAAGTGGTGCAACTGCAGCTCCCAGGGCCGTGCAACTCCGCGGTTATCCCATATCCTTCTGTTGGTGTGTGCTAAGGGCCCGGTCGGGTTCTTTCACAACCACACCTCCGACTGTTGGATTAACGCCTCCATTGCCCAACGCAGGAATCCCACCAGCGTCGGTTCACAGCCCCATTGCCCAACAGGCCAGGTCTGCAGCTCCCCTGGGAGAGACATGGAACGCACTGAGAAGACTGAACTACTGTAACACGAGCTTGAAAACTATTTTTTTTCTCTTTTTTTTTTTTTAAAGGGTACTCTACCAGAATTGCATTAGATTTGCCATTGTAGCAAATAATATTTTGACATGGTTTAGACAGAACAGAATAAGATACAATATAGTTAGTATCTCTCACAAAGGAAATTTTAAGAACATACACAGCTACAAGCAATGTGAAGTAAATTCTGTAACAAATGAGATGGGAAAAATGCACAAGTGGGGCCTTGGGGCAGAACCTGGCATTGCACCACCTCCTGAAGAGAGATTCTGGGCTCTGCTGTCCTCCAGCAGTTGTCTGGGGATTGAAAAGAGGTGAGAGACAGCAGCCATGGAATTTTGTTGGCATGCACGAACACTGTTATACAGACAGGTGCAGCAGCTCTAACGAGTTCTGGAAGTTCCAAGTAGTTTAACCAAGACATGCAATCTAAGACCCAACAAATGCAGATGATAACCTGAAGTGCGCTGAAGTCCAAGGGGAAGTGAGGGACCTGGGTCATGGAAAAGCACGAGCTGGCTTGTGAGACTCAGGGCACTTCTTGCTGGGAGGATGCAGCTCTCCATCTGAGCGCTTCAGTAGCTGGAGAATGAAGGCAAGTAAGCCTGGAAACAACACATTTATAGAAATATTCGTTTGGTGGCTACAAGTGTGAAAAACAGCATTTCCTTCTGGCAGGACAGAGGAGAAAGCAGCAGGGAGAAAATCACTGAAGTCGCTTGTAACAACGCCAGGGAAGACCAAAATATTCCAAGGGGCTAATATTGGCTTTAAATGAAAAAATGAAAAAATACTGGCTGTAAAAAGCTTGGAAGCACAGGGCAGGAATTTGTCTCCAGCTGCTTGTTGCACGGAGTTTTTTGGGAAACACAATGTGCAAATGCTCTTTGTCAGCTAGAAGCTCTTGGTAACATCTGTTTCTTCTCTGAACAAAACATGCTGGCCTTCCAGAGGTCACTGTCACTTGGAGTATTGGATAGCTTATGGGAAAGTTCCATGACTTCTTTAAATTTCGTGTTAACTAAAACGTATTCATAAAGAAAACCTAATGCCCTTTCGTAAGAAATATGGAAAAGCCGAATGGAAGGGACAATTAAAAGATGTTAATCAGCTTGTCTAATAGTTCAATAGCTGAAGTCAAGCAGATGCTAAATGAACCATTAGAAAACTAATTAGATTTTTTTTTAAACTCCATGTCAGTTATGCAATGCAACTGTGGTTTGCAACCATCCATTTCAGAATCTGAAGAGGATTTAACAAGAATGTCATTGTCAAGAAGCAGGGCTCCGGTGAAAAGACTCCATGGATTTATGTCCAAACTAGGTGAAAATATCAGATAAACAGGAAAGACAGATTTCTATGCAAAAGCATCTGCACTTCTTAGCCTAAGTGAATATTGGTAGTACAACAAGCGTTACACCTTCATGCATTCTCTGCTGTGCTGTTAGAAAGCCGCAATGGGCACATACACCTGGGGAGGAGGTACTGGAGCCAGCAGGGAAGGACAAACTGGTGATGCCCACAACACACAGTTCACAGAGTTCCACCAGTCTTTTCCCCATTAGCTGAATCCTCTGGATCATATTCTTGGTTCCTACCATTTTTGGCCTAAACATGTCCTTGCTTCAGGAAGGAGAAGAAAAAGCATTAAGAAATGGTTCAACCAGAGCTTCCTGAAACACGGGATTGTTCGTTTCCATCTGTTAATGTGTGCTAAGACACCCGTTGCTTTACCTGTCTTTCCCAACCAGCCCTAAAAACCGTTATATTTTGCAGATGTCTCCAGCACCTAATATGGTCTGCTCGGAGTTGTAACACTTTGCTCAGGACTGATTGGCCAACACAACAGACTCACACTTTCGAAAACACATAAATACTACAGAGAGCTACTGCAGGACGTCTTTGATCCGCTCAAAGGCACAAGATGCCAGCCCTCAGCCTCATCGCCCTGGTCAGCCTGGTGTCCACTGGTGAGTTGGGACTGCTGTGGTGTGGTTTGGCTTGGGTGTGTTTAGGCAGTCACGAATGAATTAGCAAAATTAATTTCAACGTGAATAAAGCTAAGCTCTTTCAGTCTGCTTTTATGATGAGCTATAGTAACGCGTGCTAGTATAGCTGCTACAAGAATTAGAAAAGGGCGTGTTTTTACAGACAGAGCTATACTGAAGTGTTTTGGTTTCATGGAAAAGGCAAGTAGTTGGCATTACTGCAGAAACTAATATTGGAAATCTATGTCTATAGCTTGACTTTCTTTTACCGTATGTACCTTATAAAAATCAAGACTTCCAGGAAAGGGGTCAAATGTGCGTACCAGGTTGTTCAGTGTTCTTATAGCTATAGTTTGTGGCATTATGAAAGCCCACAAACCATCACTTACCCGTAATTAAGGAAGAAACCTCTCTTCTGTGGCAGAAATCTTGACATCCTCCAATCTTAAACGTCGCATCCTGCAGCTTACCACTTTCTGTTGTACGGCACTAACACGTTCCTATTTTTTTTTTTCCTGTTTTCCTCTTCTGTGCGGGCAGTTTTTGCCAGGCAGTGGGAGGTGCACCCTCCCCAGCAGCAGGGCGGGCACTGGGCGCAGATATGCAGCGGGAACCCTTTCAATAGAATCCGGGGCTGCGACAAATACGGCTGCGGCAATTACGGAGCCAGCAGGTAACGGGGCGGGCAGCGGGGACCCGGAGCAGGGAGCACGCGGTGGCTTTCCTGCACCAAAAGTTCACAAAGAAAGAATGAGGTTTAACCAACCTTTAAAACCTTATTTTGCCAAGATCTAAGAACAATACACAAAATCACCAGTAGCCCCTTTCATCTATCATTTATTACTATTTCTGCTATACTTTAAATGAAAGAGAGCTTTCCTATGCTTTCTCTTTTTCATTTTGAGATGTGACATAGCAATCTCACTAAAGGACATCAGTATCATTTTGTTTAATGGATGTATGGGTAGAGAAGAGAGATCACTACGTAAACTAGCAGGCTGAGTAGCAACAGCAACGGAAAGCGTTCTAAGGACTAGTGTAATTCATTCTTGGTTCTTACAGACCAGATGCTTAACTAGCAATCATCCACAGAGCTTATAGGAAGCCCTGCAGGTTACTTTACACAAGCTAAAGATCTGCAGACACCACTGTCTTCACGTAGGCACCTTGTAACAGAGAAGGTAATGCTGTCCTAAAAAATGCTTCTCTCCCCAGGCCCTTCCAGCTCAGGATATTCCAGGATTCTACTATCTCCAGCACACAACTTAAGAACTGCTAAGTGAGAAAACGCCAAGTATACGATTCTATTTGACATGGCACAGGTGCATTTTGGAGTGGGACAGGGGTACTATAACTGTCCAAAGTGTCCCATGAGTTTGGGAGAATTAAAAACATTCATTAAAGATTGAAGTTGTGCCCCCCTTTAAAGTGGGTCATACGAATACAAACACTTTGCAGTAAAAATATGATTGAAACCACTAACTTTTCCCAATTTCATTGCAGATTGAAAACCTTATGTTTTTAGAGAAGCTTCATACACGGTGCTAGGTGACCTATCTATACTATTAGGCCTGACAGATTGCATAATTAGTTAATTATGTCTTCAGACAGGGCAAAGGAGAAATACACAGGGGCGTGGATGTCATCTGCACTGATGGAGCAACAGTGTATGCTCCCTTCAGCGGCCAGCTGTCCGGACCCATTCGATTCTTTCATAACGGAAATGCCATTGATGATGGAGTCCAAATCAGGGGGTCAGGCAAGTAATAACAGCACATATGTCACAAGGCAGGCACAAGCAATCTTCTTTACTTCAGTAAAGTTATTTCCGCACCTCTTTGAGTCAAGCAGAGTGCTGATTTAGTCTCTCTAGTTCTTATACTGAAATACAACTACACTGCTGCTCAGAAATACCAAAAGCAGCAGCAGGGTTCAGCCTTTTCCTTGGAGAGAAGGGAAGATGGGAGCTGAGAAACAGCTAGCAGAAAAACAACCCCAAGTCAAACAAAGGAAACAGTAAAAACAAAGCATCTGAAGTCCTCAGTTTTGCTGAGGATGTTTTCCTGTCCCTATTTTCCAACTCCCTCTTTTCCTTTTTCCCCTTTTTTTTTTTATAGGGACCCAAGTACTTTTAGGATTGTTGGTACCTTGACTCCATTTCTACTTCACAACTGTAGCCTCCAGTGACAGGCCAGTGAGGAAGATTTCCTGCACTCTTCCTCAGCACATGCAGCTGGTGTTTCCTGACCTTCCTCTCCCATCTTTTCCAGGTTACTGTGTGAAACTCGTCTGTATTCACCCCATCAGATACCACGGCCAAATCCAAAAAGGGCAACAGCTTGGAAGAATGCTGCCAATGCAAAGAGTGTTTCCTGGCATTGTGTCTCACATTCATGTTGAGAACTGCGACCAATCTGATCCTACTCATCTCCTCAAACCTGGTAAAAGAAAAAGGCAACAAGCATTTAAGTTTTATCATGAATGAAAATACGTTTAATTGCAAATAAGGATAATTTATTTACAGGAGTCTCAACAGGAGACAGTTGAGGAGATTTTGGTGATGATGTAGAAGGACTTAAGGACTTGGATCCCATTAGTGTAGGCATAGAATAAGAAAAAGGGTGAATCTTCTCCTACCCCTCAGTTTACACTCTGGTTTATAACTGTGATAATCCTCTTGTGCTTTTTTCCTCTTGGAAGCGTGTTCTTTAGATCAGCCCACCCTGAACACAAAGCATTAAGGTGTAGTTTGACGCATCCGTTCTACTTATGCTTCCAAAAGGGTGATAAGTTTTGTGGAGGATCAAACATCAACTGGACGTACAAGACGTAATTCCAGCACGTTCCCTCCTAACTAAAATGAAAACGTAGCAGTTGCAAATATGAAATACTTAAAACAACAACACTACCTTTACTTCCTTTTTCTGTATTTCGTAGATGTTGCACCACCACTCCCACAACAAGATTCTTACTGGGCAACAGTATGTGCTGGGAATCCTACAAACGAGATAAGAGGTTGTGATAGATACGGCTGCGGGTACTTTGGAGCTCCGAGGTACTACACTTTGAACACGTGGGGTTTCGTTATTGCTCTGTTGAAATAGAGTTGAACTCTGTTTAAGCTCTGCAAGCTCAGGTTGGACATGAGGGAACACTCACTACAGAGGTAATGCAGCACAAGAACAGGCTGCCAGCATTGCTCATGAAACCTCCATGCTTGGAGGTTTGGGGTTAGACAAAGCCATGGCTGACCTGGCATTGGGAACAGCCTCATCCCAAGCTGAAGGTGGGACTAAATGTTCTCCACAGGTACCCTCCAACCTGTGCTTCTGTGAATATAGAGTTCTGTTTCAAAGTTAGTGAGAAATGCATCTCCACCCATGCAATTTCCAAAGCTGTAAATCTAACAGAATATATAGCATTACCTTACCTACCAAAACAGAAATCCTACGGATTCTTCAGCCATGGTCAATCATGGCAGCACCATCTTAGTACTACTAACCTGTTTTCAGAACTTGATAAGCGACCTCTCTCTGCATAACGTCAGGTTTGGCAGAGACTTCTCTAATTACATATTTGCTTTCAGACGCAATGGTAAAGGAGAGAAGCACAAGGGCGTGGATGTCATCTGTGCAGATGGTGCAACAGTGTATGCTCCCTTTTCTGGTGAGCTGTCTGGACCCGTTAAATTCTTTCATAATGGAAACGCCATTGATGATGGAGTCCAAATCAGGGGATCAGGTATATGGCCGTTTACATTTATTTCATTTAACTGTTCGTTTTGTCTCGAGTTCATGCAGGATATGTTCCCTCACAGTATATCAGCAAAGTGCACATTTCCAGCTGCTGTAGCTTCACATGCATAAATTTCTGCTCCTTTCTTAGGGTGCAAATATAAACAACCAGTCTTAAAGACAAGGAGGGAAGATCTTGCCTTCATGAACTGTTATTTAGTTTTCTCTCTACAAGGAGAAAAAAAAAAATTGGTTGGGCTGCAAATTACATGAGAAAAAATTAAAAACAGGGAGCTTGAGTTCTGGATGATGCCTTCAAGCTCTTCTCTCTGCTAAAGCAAGAATTCACACTTTCTCTCTGTCCCTTCATTTTCCATTCCCTAACAAGCCAGCAACTCCGATCACTATCTCTATTTTTACAGTATTTTTGCTATTACTGCATTTCCAAAATTGCTCTCTCAGTGGAAAGGACCAGATTTTTTTCAAATAGAATTAGTACAGAAGAACAAACGTACATCATCTGATTTTTTTTTTTCCTTCCTCTTCTTTTTCACCAGGCTTCTGCGTAAAACTGCTGTGCATCCATCCCATCAGATACCACGGCAGGATTTCTAAGGGACAAGTCCTTGGCAGAATGTTGCCAATGCAAAGAGTATTTCCCGGGATCACGTCTCACATTCATGTTGAGAACTGCGATCGCTCCGATCCTACTGCCAACCTTGAAAGGGGGAAAGGGAGAAGAAAGTGAAATGGAAATGTAATAAGTTCTGAATAAAATACATCTCAGCATTCAAATGCCGTTTTTGTTCTCACATGGGTGGTCTAGCTCAGTGAAGGAAGGAAAATGTAATTACAAATAGAATAAAGTGTACACAGTAGGCACAACAATAGATTAATGATGCAATGTTTTGGGCCTTACTTAATATTGTAAGGCCCCAACATCAACATCTGTGTCAGGTACCAGCAAGGTGCTGTTTAAAAGTATCAGTAGTTGTGCATATTGTATCTTAGGCTAGTTTACAAACTTCACTGCATTTGGGAAAACAAAGTTACTGAAAGGAAGATTACTTCAGTTTTTGAAGGCACCTAAACTGAGAAAAATTAGAGGGAAATTTACCAGAACATTCCAAAAGGCAAGAAGATACTGTTTAGAATCGTCATACCACAACTGATATCTTTATAGATTGGCAAAAGGGACTCCAAAATAAACAATGAGATTTTGTTGGAATGTGCATTAAGAGAATCACGAAATGAGCAGTGACTCATTATAAGCTTCATCACGAGTCAGTCAATAAACCTGGAGGTGAGCTCACCCCCTCGTGTGGCAGAAGAGGTGCATTGCTGCAAGCTTCTAGCTGAAACCTGGACTTTCTGGAGAGACCCTATAAATCAAATCACCTTCATCCCTTGGTGTGGATCCTGTTCTTTACTTGGAGGGTTTTAGTTGCTTTAACATCAGACTGCATCCTTGCATTACACACTGAAGAAACGGATGCTTAAAAAGTAGAAACAATGCAGGTATCATGCCACCAACACATGATATTGAAATCTAATATTAAAACTAAAACTCAGCATTAACAATGTACAACGCTACCAGTAAATTGGTATTTCACATGAAGACTAATTAATCAGTTTTGCTGATATTTAATTATCAGTTGGTCTTCCTTATTCACATCATTCAGAACAAATATACCAAAAGAAGTCACCACATTAAAATTTACATCTCTCATAAACACAGGCCCATTTTCTTGGAGCAAGCCAACATTAGCAGCTTCACAGAAAAGCTGCTCTAGTAACAGAGAAAGGCACAATATTCAAATGAGCATTTAAAAGTTTCCCCCGTGTTTCATTTCTGTATATAACCACTAGTGACTTGTACTTCACTAATTCCATTTGGTTGGCTACAGAGACATAAAGGATCCAGAACTTACCAACCCTCCACAAGGTTTGCCCACACTCCATTTTAGTTTCAGCATGCCTAAAACTCCGGTCTGAGGCACGAACATGACAGGACAATTATTAATTCCCTATAACTCAAACAGCTCCGGTGCCTGTTTAGGATTGTCACATTTATAACAGGACAAAACTTGATCTAAAGGGAAGATGAGCAGTGCAACAGACAGCTAAGAGTCTAGGATCAGTGCAGGTATTAGATCAGTTTATTACATTTACAGTTAAAGCAAATCACACATCTTAAACCAAGAACTGCTTGGAAATACCTCAGTCTTTTATTCAATCCCCTTACTTAGGGAAGCAAATACTTGGGTAATAAGTGCTAGTAACCAGAGCCAGATGTTTCTTTCCTTAATTGTGCAACAAGAAATAATACATTATTGATTTAGACATGCATTATATATTATTGGAATTCCTTTAGCTTGTAACTGTGAACAAGTCTTGATCAATACAACAGAGGTTTAAGCCTCTAGTCTTTTTTTTTTTTTAAACTGTAGAAAAGTATAACCATGGAAGAAACTATGACATTTTATCAGATGTGACAAATACCACCAGTAAAATATTTCTTATTACAAAGAGGAATACAGAAAAGCAGCATGAAAAAAATTACAGAAAAGTTTGTATACTACACAATTCAATTCACAAACTGAGTGCAAAACTTCATCGCAAAAATACATACTCTATTTCACAGGAATTCACTATTCCTTCCCACTGTAAAGAAAATAAAGAAGAAATCTTCATTAAAAAAATTAGGAACTAATATAAAACAGCCCTATAATACCTCCCAAACCAGAAGTCTCAGCATCGCCTCCAGCAATACATACTCTAGAAACCAGGGCTTACAGCACAGCTCTAGACAAGAAAGGCAAGAGGAGACTACTGAAGGTCATAACTGGTAATTGTGTGAAATGCTCTAAACCCTTGACTTCAGAAAGTGATTGAAGACAACTGCATTCCATCTGATCCTTCTTTTCCACTAGCCACATTCGTGGCATTCTTATCTCTTAATAAAGAGAGCACAGAACCAGCATTCAGACATCAAACTTTGTAATCAAAGATACAAACTCAAACTCAGAAGTGTTTTGTCATTCTTCCAAGCGCTCAATTTACCCTTAACTTTTAAACTCGTTAACTTTAACACCATCTCTTTTTCATCCACTTAATGCATAAGACAGAAAAACAACATACTGTACAACGCTGTCTCTATGGTTTAGCTAATCTGATAAAGTGACTTAAAGTGCAACTTAAAATCTGAAAGCCTTCTTTGTTGTTGCATAAACTTATTTACAACATTTTAATATACTGTCAGGAGTTTAAGATAGATTATATTTGAATAACCTGGGATGGTGTTAAGTATTTTTTATGTACAAACTTACACGTGTAATGGGAATATTTTGAAAAACAGTTGCATAAGACTTGAAGACAAATAAAGCTTGGAGTTCATGAATACTTATATCCAGCTTCCCATAAAGTTAGCTTTACTCAAGGAGAAAATTTTCTCGTGTTCTTCTGACTACAGCAGAAAAACTAAAAAAAAAGACATGGGAAAAAAAAATCTTCAATTTGAATGAAACATTAAAACTGGAGCTCAGAGAAGCTCAAGTTCACTGAAGTATGAAGCACCTGTAAACCACAGACTTATTTTCAGTGTTAAGTACACTTGATCTATTTTCAATTTCAATATATCATTAACATTCTTGAAATATCTTACTGTTACGCTATTAGAGGTTCTCAAGGTAAAAAAAAAATCAAATATGAAAATAAATTTTCACATTTTGTTTTAAAAATCTTTATTTGCATAGAAAGTAACGCCCTGATTCTACCTGTTTATCTACAGCTCAAGAGTGTTTACCATGTTGGCATCATATCAGGAAACCACATTCTTCCCAGGTGTTTGGAGACCTCCAAATGAAGTCGATCTAAGCTATAATCGTTATCCGGAATCAGCACCTCCTCCATTATAGAAAGCTGTGTGAGCCTGCCTCCACACATCTTTACAAATTCAATAAAACCCCTGCACGTTACTTCACATTCCCCAAGTCCCATTGCTGTTAAGTTCTTACAGCGCTGAGCAATCTGAATAAGTTCATCGTCCAAAGGTTGAAGTCCATTGGCGCACACAACCAACTCAATTAACCTCGGGCAATTCAGGCCAATACGACCTAACATCGCTTTGCTCACTGCTCGGCCAAAGTAAAGGTGTGTAACAGGGGTTTCCTCTCTGAAGAAAGCATCGAATTCTTCTTCGTATAAGAAAAAATACATCACAATGTTGACTTTGGGGGAGTGTTTAACAAAAGCATCCCAGCTTTGCTTTTTAATAGTGTGAAATTCAACCTGTCCAGGATTTTCACTCACAACGTCTATGCGAAGGTGTTCAAGGTCCACATGTTTTTCACTTGAAAGAGCCAGCAACAGTTCATCACTCAGTATGTAGTAGTTCAAAGCCAGCTCCTTAAGTCCATGACACTGGTCAGCAACACAAAGAACTCCTGAGAAACAAAAAAAAAATTACTCTGTAAAATGAGAAGTGATCATAAGCAGTTATTTGCTGCAAAGCTCAAGCAAGTACTACATCTATTGGCTTGAATATTCATGCCTATAATAAAAAAAAACCCACAGTATGATAGAAGTTTGGAGTATCCTTTCATGGGATTTTGGCCACAAATACTTATTAGCAAGATCAGGTAAGATCCAGACAAACTTGCCACTGTTCCCTTCCCCAGAGCTCACTCCTTCAGCACTTATCTGAGTGCTCTATTTAAAAGAACGTCAGCAGCCAAGTTTAACAGCTAAGCAAAAACAAAAACTTCCCCTGAGCTAAGACAAATAACACGCTGCTCTTGATCTGTTGGAACAGAGTTCACAGATTAAATCGCCTTTTGTGAACGCTGCATACTGAATACAGGAAAAAGACTAGACCAGCTATTCCCTCTCCCTTGCTCCAGGGTTTCAGGAGAAAGGTAATTGAGAAGGGACTCAAAGGTCCTTTGAGCTTTCCATCAAGCTGATATTTTCTAGAGCCCTTCAATGGAATCAGTCGTTTGCCAAACAATACTTAAATGAGCAAGTTCATACTAATAGATCTGGACAGAGGACACTAAAGAAATGGAAAGACTCTTGCTCTTTTACTACTAGTTTCAAAATTCATGTACTCCTTATGTTTTTATTAACACAACTTTGAAGTGTTAATATACTTTGCTCAGTAAGTTAAACTCACAGCATTTTGCAAAACAATTATTCATAACTGCTTTCCCATCCTTCAACCCAGCAATTAGTAATCGATTCGTGGGTCTGGGATTTTGCACATGTATTCCCACAAAATACCAGTAAAATTGACAAGGTTGCACATTATATATAAGCTGTCTATCTATAGTGCATGAATAATTGTTTCAAAAGTAGGTCTTAACTATTGTTTTATGATGCTTTTCTACTATATTTTTCATGCATAGTCACTACTCACCAGCAGGTGATACATGAGGACAGCTGCTCATTTTAAGCAGTTTTAGAGTATCGCTGTTGTTAGCAACAAGAACCTTCAAAGAAGGATCATCCAGTGGTGTGTCATCTATCTTGATTGATGATAACGACTTGGAGTTTACAAAAACCACTGTCAGTGCTGAAGCAAAATGAGCCTGTTCGGATAAATTGGAAGAGGGGAAAAAAAAAGTCTTATGAAAGATGGATGGAACTTCACCCAAACCTCAGGTTTAGCAAACATAAAAATCTCAAAAATAATTACTTCTTAGCGATGCCTTTTATTGTGTAAAGAACATATGCTGATCTTTGTTTAAATTGATTTTTGTTGAAATATGGTTTCTAAGTTACATTTTATTAAAAAAAGAATGGAGTACCTTAGAGACATTCATGAAGCTTGGTTTTGCTGTAGAAATCAAACCCAGAGTCTTGATAGAACAGTTCACCAACTGAGAAAGGATGTTACAGGCTGCTTCTGCTGACTCAGTACTACTATCAACCTATAAAAGCAATTTAAAAATCATGAAGTCATTCTTGACTATATTTCAGAAAATAACATCACTGATAGCCAAGCCTGCAAGGTCCACAACCACTCAAGCTGCACTGCACCAGGCTTCATTTACCACAAAGACAAGAAAGGAACATTAACTAGAATTTTCAAGACAAGAAAGAGTTTAGGAAGGTCAACAGTAGAAAATTTTCCCAAGTATGACAGACAGTTCTTTTCCAATACGAACAGACAGCTCGGGTCTAGGATTTCTTCTTAAATAACCTCATGCCTATCGAAATAACTATAATTAGTGCCTGGGTGATAAACAATGCTATGTATGTACTGTAAGTACAATTTCTAGACTTTTAGAGCAGAAAAATAACTTGAGAAGGTCTAGACATCTTCCAGCAAACTAAACCATTTTGCCTGCAGGGGGAAAGCTCTGCATCTTGAATAACGAACTGATTCCCAATTCATCTGTAAGACTGATGACCAACTTTGGACAAATCACTATTTCATCTTGTGTTCCTCCATTTTAATAGCCGAGATGACAGACAGCTTCAATACTTAAATAGTAAGTGAGAGAGACTTTTAAGTGCCTGGAAAAGGGCACAAGCTGCAGAAACAGACATTAGATTGCCAGTTCATTATCATGGGTTACCTGATGTGCAAAACTAACAGGTATTTAATAACTTACTACCCATGGGCTGCTAACAACCAAACCACAAGACCTCCAAATGTCAAACTCCTAACACTGCTGACAAAAGAGCAGCTTTGGATTTTTCTCCTAGCTTTAGCATCAGACTTTCTTCTGCTTTTCCTTCACAGATATGACCACCTCCTCTTAACAAGTGACTGTAAAGTGTTAACAAAGCATCTACAATTTCAATTTATCTGAGAAGATCATAGTTATTAGTAAACCCACACCAAGTATTCAAATTAAAGAAGACCAAGTTTATGCAGTCCTGAGACTACAAATATAACCTTCATTTAATCAAGTTTACTGTTACTTCATTACAGCCTCACTCATCAAGCACCTGAATGTACATGGATAACATCCCTCCCCTATTCTATGAATTCTAAAATTTCAAGTTGTTCTTCACAGTACAGACAGTTTTGCAAAATTATACACATAAGTCTTCAGTTCCCTTCTTCCAATTCATCAATGTGTAAGAAATGTTTATCCACACAACAGTCTGTTGAGTGCTCAGACTGCCATCAACACTGGCACAGACAAGCTCCACAGTATATTCCAAAAAACATAATTCAATCTTCCATGCAGTATCATATAATGTTAGCTCTTTCCTTACTTTGTAGGGATTAGAGTAGAAATCAGAAAGAAACAGTGAGCATGTGTGACAAGTAAGTTGTTCCAGTAGCTGCCTTTTAAAATACAACACTTTCAAGGAATAACACTTGAGCCAACCAACATGTATAGTTTGATTCCTGTATACAGAGAAGCTGCATACATCATGCAGAGCAATGTGACAAGACAAGCCTCCACTCATCGAGGACTTTACCTTGAAGCTGACATACTGCAGATGGTCAGCATGCCTCTTGATAATCTGCTGAATCAGATCGGGATGAGTAGACTTTAAGTAAGAAGTAGCTGGCTGGCTAAGTTCAAATTCAAATTTCCTCCAGAGATCTGGGATGTGAAAAACTTCATTCCACCTTCGACAGACGGAAGATGCCCTGGCTCGATCTACCAAAGGTAGAAACTGGAAAATGCACAGAATAACATGGTGTGGAAGGCTTCCCCAGTCCATTGAGGCATGGAGGTCGGATTCATCAAAGGCTGACCCATACAAGCAAGTTTTCTGTTTTTTGTTTTTCTGTGATGTTTGAGGAACTGCATTTTCAACTGTAACATTCTGCCTAGCTCTCTTCATCATGAAAGTTTCAGGCACTGGAACAATCCAAGGTATTCAAACCGTACAGGTTTCTTGAAAGTCCTCACGTACAGTAGATCTCTAGAGAAATAAAGATGATTGGGGAAGAAAGACAATAAAGACAGGGAAAACACAGTAAGAAATAAATCATGTTATCATCTGTCCATTTTGCTATTAAAAAGTTGTCCATGTGTTAATGCCTAACATACAGACATGAGCAAGGACCTTGCTTCTTAACACAATTTGTTTGCACAAATTACACAACTTGATTTTGGTACGATCAAGTTAAGAAACGGGTTTCCTAATTTACCAGGTGCAGTTTAACCTATTACTACTTCATAGTATATCAATCATTTTGTAGGAAAAAAAGTATTTAAGAGCAATTTACTTTAGTAAGAGCAAATTACATACATCTAAGCTAATCTCAGGCTACACAAATTCTATCAACTGCAGAAGCCAATTCCCGAGAACTTCCTATAAGCAACAACAAACTTTAACGTGTGTGCCCCCAGAAGAATCCAGAATTTTGCTGCCCCCTTCACAGACTTTTTTAAAGACAAAATACAAAACAACTGCCAAGCACAGAAAAGGTTTGTACAACTAACAGCAAAAACAAACTTCAGAGGCCGCTCAGCAAAACAGGAGCAAAAAGTGAGATTCCCATGCTGGTTTTTGGCACAAAAGACAGTGATCTCACAACACGGCACACTGCACCACTCCACCAAACAACCTTTGTCATCTGAACCAGAGATCAGAGAAGAGCAGAAGAATTTTTGGTTTGAGATACTGACGCAGGGCAGCCTACCTAAATCCATTCAAGACTGAATTCTATTCTGCTGTTAATCCACAGTAATGGTTTTAAGTGCTTCAAGAGCTGCTTCATTTTACAGTGAGCTGAGGACCATACTCAAAGGTTCCGCTAATTACATGTTCAGCATGTCCACATCACAGCATGAGTGAGGCCTCTTGAGGCTGCCACTCTGCACACAGAAAATATCTTGTAACACTACACTAACCCTTGACCTCTGCCGAATGCAGATCTCTTCTCTGCTCTCTCTGGCAGGATATTAAAAATCACATATACCTGAGTCATCTTGCACTTAGGAAGAGTATACGTGTTTGCTCTCAGCTCTTAAAAGAGGGCAACTCAATCACTGTTCTGACTTGAGTACATTAAATGTCCAAGATGTTGGAGTAAGTCAGATGCACTGCATGTATTTGACACTTAGGATGGGAGCTTTCCTTAGTATCTCATTATGGTGGAAAAAAAAAACAAAGCCCAGGAAAACCCGCCAGAAGCCAGACCACCTTGTCAAAAACTTACCTGACATTTTCCACATCTGACACCTCCTGATCTGCAGGCTACTGAGGTGACTGACATACAAGTGTAACAATCTATTCTTATGAAAAGAAAGCACATGCATCTCTTGAGAAGCTGGAAAGGAGAGCCTACACAACTAAGAGCTGTTAACGTGATGAGCTTCTCTAAGGTTTGACCTCTTAACAAACTGTCTCAACCACCAAGGAATTTGTTCCAGCAGTCTTCAGAAATTTGCACCTTAGTCTCTTCAAGGTTGGGTTTATGACAGAAACAAGTAACACGCATGGAGAAATAAGCTAGTAACACTGCATTATGTTTAATAACTGGATCTGTTCTTCCCTGAATAGACACATACCTTACGTAACAATTGGGAAAAGGCTGCAACTCAGTGAAAACGATGAGTGACATACATGCATTTCAACATACCCTGCTTCAAAACAAAGCAGTATTTCTACAGTAGTATTGCTTATGTAACGAAGATGAAAGCTCAGCATGAATAAACACTTTGCTACTATCTAATTATCATCTACATGATAATTCAAATTGTCATCTGTGTGACAACATTTTGTGACTTTTGAGTTCTTTAAGCCATACAATGAACAGGCATTCCAAAGTATTACATGTGGATGTAGTAATCAACAGTTACATAATAAATACTCTCTCTTTCACTTACTGGTAGCTGAGCTATGTTTAGTCTGAATCAATCACCTTCTATTTTTTCCCCTCCTCTCTCCTTTGAAGGTATTGAAAAAACTAGCTACTTCCTAAAACCAAAGTCGAGACAAAAAAAAAGAAATTAAACAAATGCTGTTGTCTGAGAAGCATTTTTATGCTTTTGCTATTCTCATGCCTGTCTGTAACATCTCAGTAAAACATTAAGTTCTGACAAACAAAAGTAAGTGTTCACTTGCTTTTTTTAAACTTTTCTGAGCATAACAAGGTGCATTTTTGGCTCCCACAAAGAGGTTTTGACATAGGAAAGCCCCCAACTCCCTGAGGCCACAGGCCAGGCTACAGATGAGATTCAGTATAACCAAAGACCAAAAAGATGTGGCAAGGTACATATGGTACATGTAATATGCATACTCCCAATGACAGAAAGTGGCCATAATTTGTCCTTGATGGTACATGCCTTTAAAACTGATAACTCTGCAACTTTTGTTTTTAGTACTGCAGTACTTTCTAACATAGCAAAATTACACTGTATTACCTTGCAAGAGGCAAAATCAGAAAAAAGTTCCACCAGTAACATACAACAAAGTTTTCACCTAACAAGAAGCCCTGATATTTACTGTGAAGGTGTAAATGCCTGCTTTGTCCTGAGTACTTGAATAAGGAAAAGTATGTGAGATTATGTTTGTTTCCATTTCAGAACTTAATTGAAGTAAATAAGAGTTCCACGTGACACAATCAGGGTAGTATTCAATGAGACGTTTACATGCACACATACCTCCAAAGAATGTGGAAGTTCCTGTCAAGTTACCAGCACCTTTTTGGTATCTGAACATCCATCCCACTGTTGAGTCATCCTGTATGTGTGCAAGGATTCCTTAACCAGAAGGCAGGGATGGGTCCCAAAAGATGAACTGACCTGCGAAGCCATTGACCAAAAAAACAAAGCTGTTCTGCAAAGTTTGGGAGACCCACAGGAAGGACTAAGGTCAGTTTTGGAACCAAGACCGAGAGGAATAGTATAATCCGCGCTGTAAGGCAGATATGGCAGCAGAACAACAGATGTGGAAAGGAAATCACTTTTACCAAATGGCATCTGACAACTATAATTTAACTAATGGAAAGGTGCATGTGTTAGCATAAATCTAGATTTGCCATCGCCTACAGTTTTAGCCACATCAGTGTTTTCATGCAGCAAGAAAACACTTTGCAATTCTTGATGTATATAGTTTTTTAGGGAGTTATGCACCTAGATAATAAATGCTGGTTTTCTTTTTCAGCTTGCTGTGTACAATAATTAAAGATATAACTCCTAGCATTGTAAAATTTAAGGACTTTTTGTTCAAAATGCTATTTACTTGTACCATAAAAGCGTGCTTACTGCATCACTATAAATGTGACAGTAAAACTATTTTGGCTAATTAAACTCTACATGAAAAAAAGACACGGATGATGTATGAATATGCTCCCAGATGCTAATATGGGAAAGGCACACTGAATATTAGTATGAAAGAGTACCTTGGTCGGCTATGAGAAAGTATACCCAAAACCTCCAAAAAGCAGTTACTCATTTAACAGTATTTGAAGAAGTTTCAATGGAAAGTTATAGGAACAGCTACACCCACCTGGCTTAACTATGATAGGTTTGAAATGAAAACGTAGGTTTAAAAACTGAACAACGTTACAGCTTTAGGATACTTTCAAAGTATTGCCTTCAAGCAAAAGTACGATTTCTAGTAGATTTTTAATGCTGAACTTTTTAATTATTATTTAAAAGATCAAAGACATCAGGCTTTAGATTCTCCTGAGTCATGAGCCATAACATCACCTTTTATAAAGCTACACAGTTAATATCAGTCTTATAGTTTAAAACAGATGCAGTATGTGTTTTAGTTACAAACACAACAGCCCCTATCTCTTAAGCAAAATCAAACTCACATGCTGAACACCTTGCAAATAACATTGTTCAGTTCACACAAATCAGAAAACTCAAGGCCTCTATAATCACGTTTGTAATTAGAGAGTTGCTCTACATTTGCAGGAGTGTGTGCACGTGGCACACCTGGAGAATTTTGTAATTTTCAGAGGCCTTGTATTGCACATACGATCTACAGGTACTGCGTGTACCTGTAGCTACCCTGCTAAGCATGTGCCTTCTAACAGCTAACCACGTGCTTCCTAAGTCTGCATGGCACATACAAATCACATTCATTTGCAAAAATGCTTTCAGTATCTAACACAAAAGGTAGATTAATAATGACATGTGTGAACAGAACACAAATGACAACGGAGAGAACAAAACACTGAATGCAATTTAAAGATTTTATACAGAAGTTTAGTTAAGTGTAAGCTTATAAACCACATGGAGTACTTTGAAGCAGCTTTCTTACCTGAAGAATGCTTCCAAGTGACAATAGGCAAGAAATGAATGAACTGATGTAGCTGCAGCCATGGGGCACTCAGAATCATCTGTCTGCTTTCCTGTCCTGTCCAGACAAAATGCCAAAAAAGGTCTTAATTAATTAAAACAAACTAATAATACATCCCTTACAAAAGTAATAGGAAAATATGGGGAAAGTAATTTAAATATTTTCTTGCTTACAAGAATAGTCTCTGAGGAATCATCTTAAGACAAAGTAACTTGGTCTCACATTGTAAATACTGTTACTGATAGAACTGGGAAGTTAAAGTTAAGCAAAAAAATTGAAGGGAAACAAGTGTTGCAACTGCATTTACATTGTACATTGTCAACAATACAGTGTAAACTGCATGCTTTCAATATTTGCACTATGGTTACTATTAATAGTGAAGTTTGTTAAGCAACACTGCCTGCAACTGCTAACTTAATGTAAGAGTCATGGAAAACACAGAATAAAAAACAGAAAACGTTTTTTCTGCCTTATTTCTGTTTCTTGGTAAGGCTGACTATCGGCCCAGGGATCTATGTGACAGATGACCTAAATGCAAGCATTCCCTTCTACCACATGGCACAGCTTCCTACCATCAACCGTGCCAGCAGCATTAAGTCACCACCCAGTCCAACCCTTGGCACACAGTCACGCAGCAAGGAGCAGCCTGTGAGCTGCAGTCCATCAATAACAAATCACTCAGCCTGCAGCCTCCTCCTCCCTGTTTAAAAGTTCCCAGGGAACAGTGACAGCCTGTCCAACCTTGCAGGTCTATCACAAACTACCATATCAGGGTGCTTATTTTAGAAGCCCCTTATATCCCTTCACACTGTTTTCTTTTAATACTTGAAGGACAGAGAAGTTTGTGTTCCAGTGTCTTCCATCATAAACAGCCACTCAAAGCTTTATACTCAAGCATACCACTGAACTGACTTCTATTAAAAAAACACCCCAAATTGAATCCTTCTCACACTAACATTTTGATCCCCATCATGATTAAACAAAAAGCCTGCCCTTCCAGCTCTTCTCAACTCTGGATTTCAGTATTCTGCATTCCACAAAGATTTAAACTTGTTACTTTTAGCAATTGAATACTGCCTACTAATTACAGACCATAACTAACAGCTCATGAAGTGAGCTCCTCTTTAACAGAGCAGCTCTAGAGCTACCCAAATTATTATCAAGGATAAACAGCAGCAGCAGAGTTGAAATACTTGATAAACTGACGAGGTTCAGCAAATCTAATCATACCCTCATTTGTGTAGAGCAAAATTTCAAATATAGGTGCACTAGTTTACACAGCTGTTTTCCACTATAAACTCTTCAGACTTCAACGTACTGTTGTTGAAGCATGTTGCACAGCTGTATGTTCTCCTACCAAAACAAACCCAAATCCACATTATCAACAGGGATCCAGAAAAGTTCAAGCTCAATAGCTGTTTCTTCAGCTTATCCTGGTAACAGAACCATAAACTTCTTCTAAAATTAAGACTTTCAAATGTCTCTCATGATATGGGGTCCCAAGCAGGGAATTCCAAGAAGTGGCCAGCAGTGGCTCAGTTCAGCTAGCAGTTGTTCACTATTTCCCATGCTAAAATATCAGTTGCAAAAAAAAAAATACAAATAAAAATAAAATCCCCATATCACACATTCAGGTCACAAAGAAATAACCGCTTCCTCGGTTTGCAGATTCCACCTGCAGTTTGTAACACCAAGGCTCAATCGGAACTCAGAAAATAAAATACCATAAAACTGAGTTTTAACAGAGATGTTAAAAAATTTGGATGTCAGTTTATGGATCTGCCCTTAACAGCTCAAATACCAGTCACCTTTATCATAAAGTCTTCAGGAAATCACATTTCAGTGATAGCAACGAGATCGTTTTCAGAACGTTAGAGCCTGCCTGGGAAACAAGAGCAGATACAGCATGAAGGCAGCGCCAGAGCTGCTGAGATTAGTGACGCAGCGATGGGCTGAACTGCTGCGCACTGGCAGAGTACAAAAAGGAGATCAGAAATGCATTTCAAGCCTAAGACTCAGAAGATCTACCAACCGAGTGCAATGAGGTCTGAGATTAAGCTCTTCCTTCATTTAGGACACAGCCGTCTTTTTATGGGTGGGCGTGGGGAGCACTTCTGCTTCTGAGAAGGATTTTTTTTTTTTTTAATCAATCCTCATCTTTCTGAACCTCAGCTGTCTCTTCAGGGATTTATCACTTTAAAATACGCTTATGACAAAGCCTTAGAGACCCAAAAACCACAGCGTTCAGTTGTATTCGAGTGTTTGCATTAGTTCTAACTGGAGAAATACAACTGTACTGCCACTTGAGCGTTATCTAGGTGGCAAAACCTAGCTATGCAAGCTCTACTGCTGCACTATTTTAAAAAATAAAGCAGCTCTCATCTGAATATCCTTTTCCCCGCTGCGAACAAGTCCCGAGACACTCCTTGTTTCACTCGGCGACACATCCAAAGCCCCACAGCTCTGCTATAGAGTTCTCTCCCGGAGGCTCGGAGCTCCTGTCAGGCTGAGCCGACAGCTCCGAGCGGGCAGAGGCCTGCGCCCCGCGCCCCGCCGTGAGGGCCAGCTGCCGCCCGGCACCGAGGGTCCTCAGCAGGCCCGGCCGGGGACCGCTCCTCACGCCCACTTTCCTCCCCTCCCAGACTGGGTCCCAGCGACCCCCTCCCCGCCCCGCAGCTCACCGCCTCCTCACGCGGCTCCTCGCACGGGCAGGGTCGCAGAGCAGCCCCGAAGCTCGCAGCCAGCCCAGCGCCCTGCCCACGCCGCCGGCCGAGGAGCGGAGGGACGGGAGAGGAGGGGCCGCAGCGGGCCCGGCCCTGGCGCAGCGGGCAGCCCCAGTGCGCAGGCGCGGCCCCAGCCCCGCGAAAACAACGGCACGTGATGCGGCGGCGCCATTTCGCGCGCAGCGAGCCTCGCCTCGCCTCGCAGCTAAAATGGGAGGGCGGGGGGCGATGGGAACGGGTTCCTTGTGTGTCACCTGCTCCCTGTGCTCTCCCATTCTCCACTCTAAAGCAGTAGGAGTGCTTTTTTCTCCCAGCTGGGGGGATACTGAGATCCCTCCACGAGGAGGGACGTGGCTCCCTAAACTGACAGGAAGCATAGCCGCCTCACCTGTGGCCTTGGATTTCTGCTGGCAAAAGTACACCTTTAATTCAAGTCCTAATGTGTAACAAACAGCAGATTTTATCTGTGCAGATGCGCAGCGTTGTGCTATTCGACATTTCTTTGTGATCATCACAGCGTCTGAATTATCCGATATTTATTAATTAATACTACGAAACACAGAACAACAGGTTTCCGGGCTCTTGCACAGAGCAATAATTAAGCAACTACAAACCTTTGTAGCGTTTTAGAAGGAGATAATGCTAAATGTGCACAATGCGTTTCAGTGGAAGATTTTATCTGCCTGTGTAATAGCAAAGCTGTGAAAACGCAACTATTGGTGTGACGTTAAAGTAAGGCTTCTTCAAGCCAATCTGAAAATCTAGAAACAGAGGCTGATAAAGGGCTAGTGAAAAAAAAAAAACAAAAGGAAAATTCATCATGCGATGAGTGTGACATCTTCAAAGTACAGAATAAATTCCTCAAATAGAATGGCAAAACCCACTGCACGCTTAAAAATCTGTTGAGCTTAGAAAACCTGCCAGAAATGCTCCTACCTGTGTGGCTCTTGACATTTATATTCAGACTTCAGAGGAGGAAACTGAGTTCTGGATGATTTTTCAAGTCTTTTGTTCCCAGTACATAAACTGATATTAAATCCTGCTACCAAAAAGCATGTGTAGCTCCAGAGTTACTATCCGCAGACCGTAATACAGGATGGATTGTAAACAGAGATTAATGGGGATTTGTAGCTGGTATCTAAATCTGCCAGTCATGGGTTTCTTGGTGCATTGCCAATAACCTTTGTGCTGCTGTACGGGAACATGTTCAAGCATACTTGAAGATTGATACTGACAAATCTTTGAGACTGTATACATGAGTTTCCTCTTCTGATCTGATCTAACTTAAAATGAAAACAAAGGTGGGGGGAGAGTAATATAGAGTAGTATATATGAAAAAAAATAAGTCAGTTCTGGATTTGTCAAAATTGCACAAAAATGGTACACACCAGCAGCTTCTACCTTCTGTTCATCTTCCAGGAATAAAGCAGGTGCTCTGCACAGAGCTGCTGCTTGTGTCTCCGGGTATTTCATCTCATATATAAGGTGCAGGGAAGGATACATGCCCTCCTTCTCTGACCCCGTGACTGTGAGTTGCTCACGTCATCCAGCTGCTCAAAGTCAGGCTTAGCCTTCATCCCGAGGTCATGTCTCCTGGAGGCAGATTTACAGAAAGATATTCTGCTCTCATCTCAAGCTTACGATGGTTACCGGAATATTCTCCACAATATTTCACGCAGGTTTCATGAAATACTCTTTCTGTACTGTAATCAACAGTGATATTCCACATAGCCAAAGGGTACTTGTGGTTGCATGCTTGCTTGCTTGAACTCCTGAACGATCACCTTGGAGGGCAAAGTCCAGCGGTGCCAGACTTTGGCTGAAGTTTTACAAGAGCAGCCTCCCTGCTGCACGGAGGAATACTCTGAAAGTAGTACTGTAGTAACTGCTGAGGCGAACAAGTACTACTTTCTTGCTCTTGGTTTGAAATACTTTACTTTAGGAAGACTCACGTACTGGAAACAGTTATCTTCCTGCCGTTCTTCCTTTAGAACCCAAATACTCAAACTTCATAAAACCAAACAATGCACTTGTAACGATTTAAAATTGAACTGAGCAGACCGAAGTAGCAACTGGCAATCATACTGAGAAAGTAGGTTAGTATGTCATGCTTGCTGCGAGGCTTGTGAGCTACTACAGGACACCAGCTGTTTCACAGGCAGGCAGTGAGAGGCACACTGCCTCAGGAGCAGAAGTTACCCAAGCTCTGTAAATGTTTCCACATTGAATCTGAAATAAAAACAAAAGCAATTGCTTATTTACGTAAAGAAGCATGAATCATTAGCTCCAGCTATGTTATAATTCTATCATTTAATCTTTGACCATTTGAAGTGTATATATTCTCTTTTTTTTAATACGCATACTGCGTAAACCCGTCTTTCAGAGAAATCTGATAAGAGATACAAAAGTATCCGCTAAACTGCAAGCAAGGCACCAGAAATCTATCAACAGAGGAATATGGGCCTGCAAAGAGCTGAGTCAGGACCCTGAACTTCAGGAGAGCAAATTTCCAGCTGCTTAAGGAATTATTGGATGAGATCCTCTGGGAAACTGTTCTCAGAGACAAAGGAACGGAACAGAGCTGGCAGCTCCTTAAGGATCCTTTCTGAGAGCACAACAGCTCTCCACTCCCCAGCATAAGAAATCAAGCGGAGAAAGCAGGAATCTAGCCTGGCTGAACAAGGACCTGCTGGTCACAGTGAGGGATAAGAAGGAAATGTATGGACAGGGGAAGAAGAGATCTGTGGTTTGAGACGAATGCAGGGCTGCTATCCTGATGTGCAGACTTGGGACAGGGAAAGCCAAGGCACAGATGGAACTAAACATCACAAGGGATGTGAAAAATACCAAGAAGGGGTTCCTCTGCCAGGAAGGAAAACTGTAATAACACTCAGAAAGCGTTTTCACCAGTTTCCTCCACCCTTTTTAGATTTTGTCTTTCAGACTTAGGATTCATGTGTGGATAAAATAACTTTTTACCTTCCGCTACTTTACCTGTCCTTTTGATTCATATTTGCAACAATGTTTTCCAGAGAAATGTTTCTATTAATTCTTTTTCCTGTGCAATACAAATGCAGTAAACATTGAAAAATGTTAGATCAGTGGCCACTAAACAACAGCAACAACAACAAAAAAATGCAGAACTGGCATACTCTGCAGATTAACTTGTTTATTTGCCCTGTAGAAATCCGATTTTTAAACATATCTTGTTGGGATTTTTTGTTTTGCTGGTCCTGGGTTTGGGTGTTTTTTTTCTTTAACTTCCAGGAGCTGCTATAGCATCACTTGGTCACAAGAGGGAAGTCGTGTATTATCTGCAGAGTTCATTTTTTAGAGTAACAGTGAGAATTCTGCAGCGTAATAAAGAGGATGCGTCAGGGTATGTATGCGTGTGAGACTTGTAAGTGTGCGCATTAACCTGTATGGACATTTATATACACACATCTTTCAGCTACCAAATAAGGGAAATCATTCATAGAAATACGTAGCAATAATCATAGCTCGTAGGACAGCAGAACATACCCTTAGAATGGCCTAAAAATAACTTTTTTACACTCCTGAGTGCTTACATTCGTGACTTGTCTCCGTAAATCTCAGAGCTAATATTACTTGTTGCTATCAGGACACACCCGGATCATGCTCCCTGTTAGCAGGGACTGCTCCAACCAAGTTTTGAGCAGCCCTTTGTTTTAACGTTCTGTTTTCAGGACAGGATCATCTTTCACCTTTGCAGGGAGTCTTTTGCTAGCCAGAACTTGACTCTATTCGAAATTAACCCCAGAATTCATAGCATTAAGTGTACATGCATTTGATTTGATTGTTACAATAAACACCACGAATGAACTTAATATGGCATGGCAGCTTTTTTTTGTAAACCTATCTACTGTTTCTCGCTCTGCTGCTAGTGAAGACAGCCCATTGTGAGATAATCCCTGGCAAGTCAGTAACTAGATTTGGATCTGGATATGTTGATGTTTAATTTGTAGCTTTCAGGGAGATAAGCTTCCTTGGAATCAACAGCAAACATCCTGCAAAAGTGAACTACCGAGTCTGGCCCCAGGGTATGCCAGGTCCCTTGCACAGTTTCATTAAACTCTGCTGTCTCCAGCTCACATTCCAGTAGCCCTTCAGTTCATCTCAGGTCTGTGAACCAGTGCAAACTGGCTGTACTGTGTCAACGGGTGCTATGCAACGCAGTAATTTATAGTTTGAGTTGGAAGGGACCTCTAAAGGCCATCTAGTCCAACTCCCCTGCAGTGAACAGGGACACCTACAGCTAGATCAGAGTGCTCAGAGCCTTGTCCAGCCTGACCTTGAATGTCTTCAGGAATGGGACATCCACTACCTTTCAGTGCAACCTGTTCCCCTATCATAAAATCTTTTTTCTTATAACCTATCCAAATCTCCCCTCTTTTAGTTTGAAACCATTTCCCCTTGTTCTATCACAGCAGACACTGCTAAGGAGTCTGTCCCCTTGTTTCTTATAGCCTCCCTTTAGACACTGAAAGGCCACTCTCAGGTCCCCCTGGAGCCTTCTCTTCTCCAGGCTGCACAGCCCCAGCTCTCAGCCTGTCTTCACAGAAGAGGTGTTCCGTCCCTTTGATTGTTTTTGTGGCCCTCCTCTGGACATGATCCGACAGATCCATATCTTTCCTGTACTGAGAACTCCATATCTGCACACAGTGCTCTAGGTGAGCTCTCACCAGTTCAGAGTAGAATGCCACGCTTCTTTTGATGCAGCCCAAGATACAGTTGGCTTTTTGGACTGTGAGGGCACATTGCTGGCTCATGTCCAGCTTGCCATCTGCCAGTACCCCTAAGTACTTTTCTGCAAGGCTGTGGCCAATCCTCTTGTCCTTCAGCTTCTATTGATAGCGGAGACTGACACGACCCAGATGCAAGACCTTGCATTTGGCTTTGTTGAACTTCATGAGATTGGTTCTCCTGCACCCACTGCTCAAGCATTGAACATTTCTGCCATCAAATCCATACCTTTCCAACTTAGAGGGAAGGATGTTATGGGGGACCATGTCAAAGAGCCTTACTGAAGTCCAGATAGGTGATATCAGAGGCTCTTCCCTTATCCACTGATGCAATTATGCCATCATAGAAGGCCACTAGGTTGGTGAGGCAGGACTTACCATTGGTGAAGGCATGCTGGTTGTCTCACATCACCTTCCTGTCTTCCATGTGCTGTAGCACAGTTTCCAGGAGGATCTGTTGCATCATGCAGTTGCATCATGCAGTTCTGCTTAATTTGGCTTTTGGATTTATCATGTCTGTCTTGCACATTTCCCGTGTTGTTCTCTGACCTTGTGGCTTCTTAGTTGCATTCAGGTTTTCTATCTGTACAGCTACTGCCCTTCAAACACAGCTGGGCTGCATCCTGAAGAACATCCCCACCACACCTGTGGCTGATAGCACCAATGATACAGAAGCAGTGGATATTGAGTCACACATCAGTGATGCATTTGCAATGAATTTGGGGCCTGTGAGAAAAGAGAAGTTATCAGGCACCATAGGGCTGATTCCTAGAACTCTATCATGGATTGTGTTTGGGATCTGGAAGTGGATGTTTGGAGACATATACATGTTTCCAGATGCACGGAGTTGATTCTCTTAAACTGATTTTTGGACAATACTATGAACGGCATTGTAGGCAGGAGAAGGTAGATTTCCTAATCTAAGTTTGCTTACTGAACCACTGATCATGTGGTTATCTGTCAAGTTTGATGCATGGTTTTGAAACTTGTAAAAGAAAGCGACACAATTAATCATCATCTATAATCTCTACATCTGAGTCATTAAACAATCCAATTATTGATTTAATTGCACCACACCTGCATATCATTGTTGTGTTTGTATGACTTGTCAGGATAAGAAAATTTGCACGGTCTAATTCTGAAAATCTTAAAAGCCTGGGACTGATCAAAGAAAAACTACAAACAACAAGGCTAGAGCTCAAGCCAGGTGTACCGTCGTCAACATGTCTCATGCTGTTAGGACAGCATGTGGTACAACAGCCCTGATGTCAACACAAACACAGTCAGAAAGGCATCAAGGCGAAGACTTTCTCAAGGCTGTCTCTTTTCACTGTTAAAATATTTTTGTGTTCTGTTGCTGCTTCTGGAATTGATTTCTGTCTTGGTATGCTTTTTAGATAGCCTTCACTAATGTCTGTGTGGGTTTTTGTAACAAATTAAGCCAAATTAATGGATCGGATGGTCCTTTTTGGGAAAGAGTATATGGTAGGATAAAGTTGTTATTCTCTGAGTATGGGTTTTGGCCACTCTAATGCACGTGGATTAACCTGCAGTAAGTGGTCTTCCCAACATGTTCAATGAAGGTTGATCAAAAAATTTGGTAGGGATGACTGTAGATAAATATCTACCAAAGCATGAAATAATACCAACACATGGCAATAACTGAATTTCATTTCATAATGGAGCTAGAAGAGTGCCAGCTGTAGAACTATGTGGCAGTGTTTTGCTGTTTGAAATATATGAAAAATGTTTTATTAGAACTCATTAAGAACTCACTCCAGAGCTGACTGTTACATTTGTTTTGGTCAGACAACACTTATAAACAGTGACAGTTACGCCAGTTTTTCTTTCATATATGTTAAGAGGATGAAACATGTTACTACAAGTGACATCTTGCTGTTGCTTGAAAAGATACCTCTAAAGAATTCGCTTAAAATTGGCCTTTGTGGGCACAAAAATTGACAACTTGGCAATGTACAATTTCATGTTACGCCTCAACTTACTTAGCTGAGGGCACCCATGAAAGTGTAGTCCCACCTCTCTCTTACACCTCTCTCTTACACCTCTCTCAAGTGAAGAGTCACATGGAAAACTAAGAGTTATTTTTTGTTGGTCCTTTACACCTGCACAGCCACACAATTGCTGAAGCTATCTGTATTCAGGAAAATTATACCTGGTAGGACATGTCATTGTAATAAAACATTTCCAATATCACGAAGTATCAGACCAGGCTGAACACTTAGTACAACTTGTAGTTCTGCTGAACACTTGAAGAGGCATCTCTCATGTATACACTCAGATAGAGGTACTCTTCCTACATTATTTCTTAGTTCCTTGTATCTGATAAGCACAAAGTGAGTACCAGATAGAACTGTTGCCCTACTGTCTGCAGCCTGGGGCTGGCAGCAGAGTATTCCTGCAATGCACAAGCAACTCTTGCCACTGTTTCACCCACACCACTCCACTTCACTGGTAGTTTCCTCTCATGCAAGGGGATTTCTCGATTTACCACTTGGGAAACTCTGGTTCCAAGTTCCCCATAACAAGGTTGTTCCAGTGCCTGAGATTTTTCCAGCTCCTGGACCTCTCTGGGAGACAATTAGCAGAGGACAAAATGCACAGCAGTCATCAGAATCATCTGGTCTTCCAATCTGTCTCAAGGCTTGACTCAAAGATAAGCTGGTGGTAAGATCTGTTTCGAACAGCAACACTGAGCAGCATCTTCCATCTAAGCCAAGAGGTCTGCTAGATTTGTTTGAACATTTTCGCACCTCATATAAAAGGATATCCTATATTGAAATATTCCAAATATGTGATATATACACACAGCTTTTCTTAACTGCACATGGATTACTAAGAGGATCGTGGTGAAAACTGCATAAAATTATGCTTTGCTTGCCCTTCTTGTCCTCCATGGCCCATCAATACCAGAGAATCATGCTTTAAAGCAGGGAGGCCACTTAAATTTCCTTTTCCTGTTCCCCCAAACCGTTCTGCAGCATTTGCTGCATCTGTCAGTCACTGGTGAAGGGAACTGTTGGGTCTTAAATGCCGGTTTTCTTAAAATATCATGAGATTTACCAAAGCTCCTGGTCCTTAGGGGTTTTGGCCTCTAAGAAGATGATAACAATCAAATGCATTTTTGCACTTTTCCTCTCTTGCAAACAGCACAGTCTTTATTTCTAATTTCACTACTGTGGTGCAACATATATGGCAAAAATACTCCATAGTTAGCAGAAATGTTTTAGGTCTTCATGTTTTCCTTTCTCTTGCATTTTACTTAGTAATATGATGTCAAATGTACAGGAGTGCAGCAAAATGAGGCTGACAATCTTTTTCTACCATGGAACATTTATATATCTAAATGGCTGATTTATATCCTGCCTGAAGTCGGTGTCATACAGAAAATCTCTCTTCTCTCCCACAGGCTGCTTGCAAAGTCAGAAGTAGGCTGATCATTATCTGCTTCTCTTAAGTCATGATTTCCCTCTTCTTTTGTTGTTTTACAATTCCAATTTTGTGGGGAGCCAGGGGAAACTCCCCTCACTCCTGGACTTTTCATTGACCTATTACTCCTGGAAAATAGTTATTCAGTCTGAAAGTTAGCAAATGAAAAGCTAAAGATATGAATGCAGTAAATAAATCTAAGACATCTGCTTTCTTGTGAAGCTTCTTAATGATGACCATAATTCTGATGACTAAAAAGAAATCTCACACATATTTTACAGGTTTTTTTTTAATACTTTCTTGTTTGCTGTCACTTTTTTCTAGATTGTAGCCTAGCGTGTTGAATTTTCTCGTGTATTACTACACTACTAGATTTAAGATAGCAGAAATAATTCAGATACGTTACTCTTTTGTAAACATCTTTGATTTTTAAGGGCAATATTTGAATCAGGAAGAAAAGCCATTGGGTCAATCCAGGTGTTGTGTTAGGGAAGCATTTTGCCTCTCTTTCCAGCCCTTCCACTCCCTTGGGTGCTGAGCCATGCAGACGCTGAGCTATAGTCCATTCTGTGCCCCAACAGAAAGAAGACATCGTTTATCCAGTTTCTCCTAATAGCACTACGAGCATTCAGGAATAACTGCAAAAGTTTGTGTAAGAAGACACAAGATTTTGGTATGAACTGATTTGTGGTGTGCAGCTTACGCCCCAGAGTGTGTGTCCATGAAGATGCTGTACTTTGTAGACCATGATTATGTTGCTTCCATGGGAGATGCACATAAAACCCCTGGAAATCTTCCATTCTAAATTTGGAAGCCTGATGGGAAGGGAGCTACAACCAGCTGTGGGCAGGTGTAGGTTTATCTTGGGCACAGCAGAGGAGATGGCAGTTATGTTGACTTCAACATTCCCAGCAGCACCACCTGATATTATATGTGCTGTCATTTTTTTGCCCTTGCTCTGCTAAGGAAGCAAATCTGCAACCAAATGCTATTCTCCTTCAGATAATTGTAAAATGCAGCACTGAGGAGAAAGAGTACACTTACCATACACTTGTTTGCTTACTTTTCTGGAAAACTAGAAGAGTGAGGGAGTGAGGCTTGTCCACGTGCCCCAGGAAGGTGTTGTGAGAATTAGCCAGGGAAGATCAGCTTCCTTACTCAAATACATAAAACTGCCTTTTTGTGCTATGTAATCTATTGCAGGAAAGCCCTTCAGTGGCAGCCCAGTGCCCCTCCTTCCCATGCTATTACATATACTGGTCTTGTTCCTACAGAGGTGCAAGAGGCTTAGAAAAAAAAACAAGATCAAGTCCCCCCAAAAGTACCTCCTAAACCTATGATCTCCTGTCTGCCATTGGAGACAGCTTATCACGTCTTTGACACCGCTAGTGTCTTGGACTTGTCCTACAGTGGATCATGGCATTCTGGAGAGGGTAGGATTCTGAAGACAGCACAGAAGTTTTGAAACGACCATGCTACAACGTGGATGCTTGAATTAAGATAGAAATTCCATCCGTGGCACTGCAGATGTTGTGAATGGGTTTCTGGCTGACTGCTGTCAGCAACAAAACCTTTCGAATGAAGTGTTGTGCACTGACTGGTGTCATAGGTGCCACAGTAATCCTGCAGGATTACTCCTTGCAGGAGAAGAAAGTAGCTTTTCAAGTGCTTTCAGGTAACTCCTAGCACACTGCATAGCATTAATTAATACTACCTGCTGGGGGAAAAAAAAAACAACAACAAGATTTCAGCCATCTGTAGTAAGGAATTGGTCTGTATATTGCCAACACTTAACTCTAGTAAGACAGGCACACCAGAAGGAAGATGTAATACGTGCAGAGATAAGGCAGTATCTAGGGTTTCTGTCTCAGAAATGCTAAAGCAAATTGTTCAAAACCTCCTGGAAACTGATGTGGGACGTAGAAGCAAGGCAAACACTGATCTGAACATGTTTGAAAACCAGTGTGCACCTTGCCATGGGCACCTGGACAAGTTTGAAGGGTTCATTCCTAAAGTCAGAGCTGATTATAAATTCCCCATTGTAAAACTATTCCGCAGTGTAATTTACTCTGCATCTTGTATATCAAACCTCTGACCCTCTCCACCTCCGCTGTCCCCATGTCACTTCCTCTCTATCAGAGAGTATAGTACAACACAGCCTGCTAGAGAGCTGTTAGACAGAGATCACTGAGATAACAGAAAAAGCTATTTGTTACAGTAATTAAGTACCTCAATTGATCTGTTTTCTTTTGTTTTTATCTGGCAGTTTCACAACTCTGTCACAGACCAAATGAGAAAGAGAGAGAGAAGGGGCCTGCAGGCATCTGAACTCAAGACGCTGCCTGCCTTGGTGCAGAGTGGGGCTGAGGGGACAGGAGTAGATATTTTGCAGAGGCATCTTCTGAGAGTTAGGTTTGTTTTTTTAAGTTCTTTGCAAGAATTTCCCATTGCCATGTTGCAGATGTGATTTGACTGGACACTGATTTACATTTTTGCCTCAATTCTGTTGAGCTGAGTGGTGGAGAAGCATATCTGAGCTCATGGCACTAGAAGGACCTTCAAAGCCAGCATCAAATATGCCCTGAGAAAGGAACCATGAACCACGGGTTCCAAAAACGTGAGCCCATTAAAAACTTGTAATTCACCGTAGATAATCCTCTTGCTTTGTATGTTAAGATGTTAACGAGTTCTTCACTACTGGAGAAAAAAAAGTGAAGAGGCTACAGGCAGGAAAATCTGCAGCCTTGCCAGAAAGAAGCTAAGCTGCTTACTCATGGTGCACAGATCGTATCAAAAAGTAAAACTGATGCAGAAAGAAAACACAGAACTTCTCTTCACATCGGAAGTCCTCAAATATTTTGGATGCTATACGTTGGTCAGAATGAAATAAAAAGAGGCCACAAAAATGGTGATGGAAGCCGTGGAGTTCTGCACCAAGAAAGCACTTGAGACAGGGAGGGGAATGGGCACCAGCTCAAGTTCTTCAGAAGCACGAGTGCATTTTGCTGTTCTGTCTCACATGAATGAAAGTGTTGGACAGGAGCTTTGCAGAAGCATTGCAATACTCACTGATACAAACTCAGGATGTCCAAACTTTTTACCGAGTATGAAACATTTACAATGAAGGCTCCTGAACACTGTTGTTGCTCGCATAAGCAGTTTTATTGATTTGAACAGTTGTTATTTCTACCTTTGAATTTTCAAATGGACAATAAATACAATAAATAACTTTTCCCTCCCCCCTACTTATTGCAGAGTTTCGTCTTACTCAAATTTTCTTTGAAACAACTAAGCTCTAGATTTACGGATTTCCTGGTAGGTTGTCAGGATTTTTTCCAGGAACGTCCTCACAGTTCCCTTGGTCTTGTACTGGCATTTTTTTTCACGTGTCAGACTCTGTGGTAGAAGGAATAATAAAGTTTAGGTTATGAAAGGTTGCATACAAAAAGACGAAGTACCTAGATGAAACAGCAGGGTGCAGAGCTGGGCGAGAGCGGGGCCCTGCGGCTGCTGCGTGGCTCTGACAGCGTTCACTTTGGTGAGCTCAATGCTCACTTCAAGGAGCTTGGTGCTGCAGCGTCACTGTCTTCCCTGTCTCACTGAATCACAGTTTTACTCAGAATGTAAATAAAGGACGCTTCACTGCCTCTGACAAGGATCCTGTGGATCCAGGAGTCTTTCTGAGCATCATCTCAAGTTCGAGGATGCTGCAGGTCAGCGCAGCTTCGTGCCCAAGCATCCTTGAAGAAATTCCAGCTTCAGTAGAACCAATGCTCCAGAGAAGAAGGGTGTCCCTGCCTGCCTGTCCCCCACCGTGCTGCCTCTGCATATCTATCCCATACTTCTACATCATCATTATTTTGTGTAGAGGCATCTTCTGAGGTGATCAGAAAAAGCAGTTTAAAGAAAGCTCCTTTCCCAAAGTTCTGTGATTAAAAGCCCTAATGCTAATGGGGTTTGGAGAAGGGAAAAGGACACGGTGGCATAGGGACCATCTCCTTATTTCCCATGCCAATGTTAACAGCTTTCTATCACCTCATGCAAGACCCAGCTACATCTACCTCCTGCGTAAAAAGAAAATTAAAAGTATTTAAAACAAATTTTGACTTAAACAGCTGCAAAATACTTAAGTTATAAAAACCCTTTTCTTTTGCAGAAGATAGACAAAGATGTATAGAAAAACAAGCAATGTCTTACTGCACAGAGGTTTCTATCCCGTTGAATCTGGAAGGATTGATTAAGCAGCCAAAGTTTTATGTTCGAAGTCATATTGTGTTGCAGCATGTGTTCAGTTCCTTCCACAAAGCATGCCAGTTCGTGGCCAGGCTGTTAAGTGAAGAAAGTATGAGAAAAAGATATAGGAAGTGGCTAGAATGCACTTTGTGCTTATCTACAGAAAGAAGAAATGTGTACTTCTTCACGCGGCAGCGCATCACAAAGAAACGCAGCGCGGTCTGTGTTACACTGAAAACGGATGGAAGAAATTTGGGTGGTTGTGAAACACCGAATGATCGTGAGTGCAGCAAGAAACATCTGTCGTGAGCCACACAACTTGAAACCGAAAGAGTAAACTCTTTCAGGTAGATTTTCAGCTAAGTCTGGCGTTCACCAAATTTCGGGAGGCTTACAGGAGTGGAATGGGGCTGGGAGAGACCCAGAGCTGCCACCTGCACCCGGTGTCCCTGCCCTGTAGGTTTGCAAAGTATTTGGGTACCTAAAATCACAGCACAAAGTCTTTGGGAGATTTCCAAAGCAAGCACCTGTATCTTTGGGTTTGTGAGCCCACAGAGGACTTTGACCTGATATTTGTTTCTGGCTGCAGCAATACTGAGAGGACTTCTGGCAGCCTCCCCAGCACTATCCAGCAAGTGCTGTGCTCAGCCACAATCAACATGTTAAATATCACCCCCATTAACGAAAGCAAAAGTACGTAAGAGCAAAGTGAATAAATCCAGTGGTAATCTCAGTTAATACTGAACGTTTCAAACACCTACAGTAGCTTAAAAACCAGACTTACCTCAGGGATGGGAAGACATGAACAAGGCTGAAAATGAAAAGAGTGAGAATTACAAATCTGCACTACTAACACCCAGCACACAAATAATTTTCTGTTTAGTTTCATGATATTCTCAAATCCAATGTACTCACACTGGCAGCTGTCTCTCTACATGGGCAACTTTCTTGAGTTTTGTTCTGAAAAAAAAAAAAACAACAAGAGAGAAATCAGTATTTATTATCGCATACGAATTTTTGCAGAATGAAGGTGCTAAGCAGCTACTTACAAGCAGGCTCCTAGTATTGCGGATAATTTCATTGACTTGGCAACCCTGTGTGTGCACAGAGAGCAGCGCACAAGAGAGAAGAATGTATGACAGCATGCTGGCATCCATGTGCAAGTCAGGCTGATGGGTGACAGGAGAATAGGAGGCCACTCCTTTTAATCGAGTCTTCACAAAATTCCCATTCTCATATGGAAAAACCCAATTATAAAACTGATACCAGGTGCCCACCTTTTTTTCCCACTAGCTTGGACAGCATTTTAGAAAAGTCAAACGTGGAATTGAGTCACCTACTGCTAGTGACTGTTCTTTAGTACTGTGGAAATTCACTAATGCTCCTCAGAAGTGATAAATTTGAACATAATGATATCACACACCAACAGGAAACAATGGTTAAAAATCTACGAAAGCGTTTTTTTTTTTCTGATGTGGCTTCTGCCTCTTGTATTTATGTGAATTGTGGCTCCGTGAAAGCAAAGGAGCAACAATGTCCCGCATTGCCAAAGTTCCTGAGAAAACAAGTGGGCAGCCTGCAAGCTAGCTCTTCCTGGGGTTCAAAGCAGGTCCCATTCCAAAGGAAGCTGCTAATGCTGCAGGAATTTGTCAGCCAGACAGAGAAACCACCGGTGCCGTGCAGCAATGCCTGCAGAAGCTGTCGTTCCAAACTTCAGCCCTTAGCAGGGTCCCACCAATGCACTGATTGCGCTGCCTCCTTCCCTTTTCCTTTCAAGCAGAAAGAAGTGAATGAGAACACAGCCCTGGGTGACAGATTTGAGACTTTCAGACAGTCTTCAAATCTAGTTGAATGACTCCTAGAACTTTCTGTGGATGCAGAAGTCTTCTTTTTCCAAGAGCATATGGCCGCCCTCTGATTTTTCTCCCAGATCTCCGGGTCTGGTTGTCAGACCTCCCTCCTATTACACCTCCAAGATCTTCTCCAAAAGCCTCAGCCTTGAGCTGCTCAGTTGGGCTGAAAGATGTTTTTCGCTTTCTCTGGAAAATATCCTGGAATGGGCAAAAAAAAAAAAAAAAAAAGAAATCAATAATAAAAAAAGTTACCAGCTGCACGCCTCTCCCAGGCAGGGCAGCTCCCTGCCTCGCTTCGACATTCATCCTTAGGTGGTGAAGGGTGGGAAGTACACGTCCCACTTGGCAGCTCCAGCTTTCAGGAGGCTCTGGGGTTTGCCTAGAAAAAGTCAGGGGCCCTCCCTTGGTGAGGTCAAGCTGGCAGCACTCTACACGTTGCACGAAAGAATACTGCAGGAACAGGGGATGTGCACGGGGTCTTTCAAGGCAACGGGGGGTTTGAGCAGGGGTAAGTTTTCCTTCAGGCAATGGGCACGCTGCTCTCTGGTTCTTTGGACAGTGAAACCCCACGGCAAGGAGGAGAACAATTGGTTCAAAGCATAAATCTTCACGCCAAATAAATGCTGCATAATCTTTCCGGGGTGCTTCGTGTCTCAGATGGCTGAAACACTATTTTTCATAGTTTCATGGGCAGAATTCGCAAGCATCTCTGATTCAATCAAAGCTGTGCAAGGGATAAGGGGAGAACAGGGTGGAGAGGTCTCCTAACAGCCAGGCATTGCTGCTACTTCTTGTCTTTAAGGAAAATGTGTCCAGTAGGGATCACATTTTTTCCTGTAGTGGCTCCACTCTGTCTTGGGAAGGATTTTACAAAGCTGATACAATTAGCAGGCCCACTGATGAGGCTCTTTGCCTGAGGAAAAATATTGCAATACAGCTGCCGTGCTCTGTAAGTGAAATCGTCGTGAAAAATCGTTGGTCTTGCATACACTGTATGCAAGATACATAATTAAGACCTTTCCCTCCATAAGATGTAATTACATTTGCTAGACAGTCAACTGATAAGACAGCTTCTTTCCAGGCATGGAGCCCAGGAGGAAAAGGCGTGTGCGTGCATGTGCTGCTGGGTCAAAATGAGAACTTCAGGGGATGAGAGGAAATAGCTGGGATCCATCTCCTTAGTACAGCAGGAGATTAAGGACAAAATCTAGGAATTTCTCCATGTGCACTTCACTAAAGCTTGTGCACTCTCTACTTTTGAAGGTTTCACATGGTGGGGATCTCAGCTCAACTATGTTCTCTTAGAATTTGCTCTCAGGTCAGACCTCATCTATGAAAAAAGGCCATAATTCAGCCATGCTGAGCAGTGCGGCCACATGAAAGAACTGCTAATTTTGACCAGAGAGGAAAATTTTAATTCCCTCTGCCTGTTTGAATTGTGTAGAGAAGAAATACTCTGGAGCTGCTAACCAAGGCTGTTCTCCTTGCAGACCTCAGCTGGCAGCGGTGCCAGCACTATCGCTGCATCTCTACATCTCCCCACCTGATTGCTTTGTGAGATCTGGCTGGTGCTCCAGGGAAAACAGGTCACCAGGGAAGCTGTAGCTGCAGTGAGTCAGAAATCACTGGGATTGACCTGGCATAGAAAGAACTTTGCGTATCATGCCTGCAGCCATAGTGGACTGAGCACACAAGTAGCTGGCACTGATTGTGGCTTCTCTTGCGAGAGCTCAAGCTTTGTTCCAGTGTTTATAGGCTGATGCAGCATCCGTGGTGTTGGGGTTTAACCCAGCAGCAGCTCAGCACCATGCAACCTCTCACTCACTGCCCAGGTGGGATGGGGAAGAGAATGAGAGAGGTAAAAGTGGGAGAGTTCATGGGTTGAAATAAAGACAGCTTATTGGGTTTTAGGTAAAGCAAAAGCTGTGCGTGCAAGCAAAGCAGAACAAAGAATTCACGTGCTGCTTCTCATTGGCTGGAAGATATTCGCTCCCAGGAAAGCAGGGCTCATCACACCTAACGGTTTCTTGGGCAGACAAATGCCATTGCTCCAGACATCCCTCCTTCTTCCCCAGGTTTTATTGCTGAGCTTGATGCCATATGGCACGGAATAGCTCTGTGGCCACTCTGGGTCAGCTGTCCTGGCTGTGTCCCCTCCCTGCAGCCCCACCACTTTTTTTTTTACCAAAAATCCAAAACACAGCATCGTGTGTGCCTCTATGAAAAGACAAATAAACAACAAAGTCTACTCTAGCCAAAGACACGACACCCGGAAATTAATATTTGCTGCCACCCCAGCAAAAGGACAAGGTTTGTTATATATAATTTTCCATGCATAACTTTCAACTTTTATTATGCTTTGATATTTTAAAAATCTTCAGCTGTGGCAATGAATTTTCATATATATGTTGTCATTTGTATGTTAAACACAGTCAGCAATTTATTCTTTGTCTTGTTGTCCAATCTCCTCCCGTTCCTCTACTTTAATTTCTCTTTCATCGATACAGGAAAAAACGTAGAGAGAAAATTCAGGTTTTTTGGACAAGAAAGAAAGACAGAAGGACAGCAGTAGCCAAAATGCTAACCTCAAATTGCAGTAGATAGGAAGGTGACTCCTGAGCCCACTTCCCTCTGAGGAACCAGAAGAACCACAGACTACAACCCTCAGATGGCCCACTGCCAAAAGGGAGAGCCACCCACAGTTAAGCCTGCTCTTTCCTAAGATTTTTTTCTTCCCTTTGAAGCTTTCTGGCTGCAAAATCCAAACCAAATGAAGAACTGTGGTCAAAGGTGCATCAGCCCACAAAGACGTCTCCCACTTTGCCATTGGGAAACCGGAACGAGGAACTCACTGTGGTCAGGCTGTGGAAGGTCAGATATCCACGTTTCTCTTTTGAATGTGGCTAGATTGACTGAAAACGCCACGCAGTTCTCCAATTTTGCATCAATATTTTAGCTTGCTATGCATCGACCTCCAGATCCTTTGAATTCTCATGAGAGAATTTGTAGCCCACTGTAGTGTTTCCAAGAAACTCCGTGCAGGGGATCTGGGGGGGAGTTGGTTTGGTTATTTTTTAATGTGAGAAAAAGATTCCTTGTAAATGAAGAACACCAAGATAACGTATGAGCTTATTTTACATTTGCTGCGCACACTGATCAACATGTAAGATCTTCCAAAGACCACAAATGAAAAGATGCAATGAACAGCTTAATTTTCCGGACACGAGCTGTTTTGGAGGTGTTTTTTTCCCCTTCCTTTTTGATAATGATGACATATGCTGTTGGAGAAAATGAAAGCTAAATCGGGGTCATTTCGATTCCCCAGTGAAAGTGCAAACCATGCTTTGGTAATACCAAGACTGCCTATGCCAAAAAGATGTAAAAGCCACATGAGCTTCAAGTGTCAGCTCCAGGAAGGCAACGGCACCTCCTGAGAGCCACACGCTCTGCTCTGTCCCAGCAGATGGGCCACAGGATGCCCTCAGGACCCACGTTAGCTTCTGTGGGTGACAGAACCCCTATTCCTTAATTAATTTGAAACTGTTTAAATTAACTAACCAAAACAACTCATGATGCTCAGGAGCTTTGAGAGTGAGGAGCAAGCATGCTGGGGCACACCCACGAGGGATGCTGAGAGCTGTAAATCATCCCTGTTTCATGCAATACTACAGCCACCAGCACATCCCAGCGCTTTCCAGCAAGGGGAGCCAAGCGTTCTGTGCTGCAACAGTGTTTACCAAGAGCTGAGGCATCTAAAAGCAGAAAGCTCTGAGAGCAGCATGCCAGCTGTGCTGGGCGTGGTGCTTACTGCAATTGCATCTCACAACTAGCAGCAAGCAGAGGAAAGCAGGAATTGTCAACAAATATCACCAATTCTCTGTATTTCAAAGTTTCAGCATCCTTCTTCATACCAGGACAGAGAAACATGGCAGAGCTCTCGTATCGTAATCTCACTCACCCTTCCTTGCATGTTCCACAGCTGGGTTTTGGCTGGAGGAATGCCGAGCACGAGGCTTTCACTCCATGCCTGCGTGGGAGCCCTCCACCAGCTCTACCTGCACTGCAGCTTGCTTTCCACACTGGAAGCACTGAAAAACCACCTGCAGACTGCTTGATGGAAAGGCAGCGATCACAGCTTAATAAAGAAGTCGGCACAGCTGTTGGGTCACACCTAGTTGCGTGAGTAAGGATAGGCTGGCCCCCTTCCACAGCAGTTGGCAGGATTTTCTATACTATGGGCAAAATATTTTACATTAAAATGTTTTGAAACACGGGAGAACAGACCACAAGCCAGTGCAATCCATGAAGATGAGCTGTCCTGGTGCTCTTAAGCAGATGTGGCTGCAGGTGGGTGCCAGCCTCAAAGCACCAGGTGCTGGCAGCAGGACAAGCCCAGCTGCAAGCTTCTTGCTTCTCCGAACCACTCTCTTCGTAATCCCAAATTACCCCTTGCTTTCTCTGCAACTCCAGAGGAGCTTCACATTCTTTCCAGGGATTTGGTGCTTTGCCATCCTGTACCCTTAGTATTTCAGCTACGCTCAGTCAGGATGTCTTGTTTTACTCGGTGTCTTACATCTGTTATTATGAAACCTCATGTGGGACCTCTGAGGGCCCCTCAGAAGACACTTTCACTCTGCTGTATATGTACGGCTCTGGCCAGTTTGCTTGACTCTGGAGCTGTTGCGGAACACCCAGTTTAGCAAAACTGTTTTGGAAATCACTGTAACTGTTTAAATTTCCTCCCTGTGTGGTTTAATTCCCTTCGGATGCCACCTTTTGACTGATACTTTACATATGACTTAGCTGGTAGCAATCCATCAGTGTCTTCCTATAGGAAGATGTATAGGAAGAAGACAGCTTTAGAGAAAGGAAGCAGTTCCCGTGCAGTCCGTATTTAGCAATTTGAACTTATTCCCACTCATCTCTTTGGATCTCACATTTTTTTTTCCTGAATCCACATTTTACATTTTCTTCACAGGCACAAGAAAAGCATTGGCCTTCCTGTCTTCCGCTAATTTGATGATATGGGAGAAAAATCTTTACCATACCAACCTCTAGTACAAAAGAAGACCTTAGCTAAACCAATTAGACAGATGATCTATCTACTATCCCCAGCAGCTGTGGGGACACAGAACCAGGGGACACAAGGGGAGGTGGCCTTCTGCATCCCCCCACCTGAGCCTGGTTCCACCTCACACTCCATGGGCACCAAGGGGCTTCTCCCAGCACCCAGAACCTTCCTGCAGCCCAGGGCTGGTGTCCAGAAAAATGCCCTTGCTCAGGGGAATTCGTTCCTCTTTGTCCAGTAATCAAAAGGGAGACGGCAGCCAGGGAAGGGATTGGAGGGGATGAACTCTTGCTACCTTTTATTTTCCCATAGCATTGAGTAGCATATGAACTGGGAAAAACAGCTGAAGGGCCTGCATCTTGTTAAGTAACATGGGGTGTCGTAAGAGGTGGAACACCACCTGCAACAAGAAAATTAAGCAATTACAGACTCATTTAAGACATGACAGGTCTGACTATTCTTTTGCATTCCAGGCAAGAAAAGCATAGAAATAGGTAACCCCGGTCCTTCTTGTCTCCCTTCTCAATTTTTTTTTAACAAGTTCAGGACTTAACTGGTTTTGTGAGAGAAACCTGGGGCTCTGGGAGGCTCTCTGCATGAGCTGCCAAGAGAGGGACTGTCCCCTGTCCCCTTCAGCCTGAGCAGGCTGGGAGACATACCACCAATGCTGGCAGAAGAGCAGGTGAGTGGCTGGGAATTCAGGGACAGAGGCACCAAAATACGCAGTTGGTACTTCTACACAGGACGGGAAACAGCCAGAAGAATCCCTTAGAAATCCTGCGTTCTTTCAGTGGACGATATCAATATCATCCTCCAAAAATAAAAGCTTTTGTGGACTGCGTGCGTTGGTCTGGCAGCAGCACGGGGCTGGCTGAGCGGGACACGGACGAGACATTGCCGGCAGCGCAGCCGGGGCTGCGGGTTGAGCCCAGCCCTGTCCCTGCGTTGGACGAGGATGCCATCAAGTGGCCGCACGCTGTCGCTCACTTTCCGCTTTGTATTAAACGCTTCGTGCTCTCCTTTCAACACCAGCTCTTTCCGACAGCTCCCGAGTGCTACCGTAGGGCTTTGCCTGGGTGAATGCTGAGCATCCATCTCAACAGCGGTTTTGCTGGAGGAAGGATATCAGGGAAAATCGCCACGCATCGCCGACACGGAGCGAGTGCTCAGGGCCACTGAAAGCCTCAAACCTGGGCAGTGTCATACAAGTACACAGCTCGTTGCAAACCTCATCAGCTTAATTCATTTGCGGTCCGTTTTACATAATACAGGCAGAAAATTGACAGTTTTATTGCACTGAAAAGACAGTTTCCCTAAGTATTATCCCTGGAGACATAAGGCATTACACATCTAAAACAAGTTTTGTGCATATGCATTAAAATAGGTAGCATGGAAAAGATGACTCTTTAAATGTAGCCTGCAACAAATACTTGCGTGAAGGCTCATCAATTTTATATACATTATTTATCAAAAGCAGTTCTTTGTGTTCTTGCCAAGCTGAAAGACACTGTGAGCCTCTTTGCCTACAAGGTCTGAGATGAAGCAACAGCAGCCGCTCCTCACACTTCTTTGGGCTGGTTTTGGGGGTAGCCACACTTGTGGTTGTAATTCAGGCCCCAGCAAAGAGGACCCCATGCTGTTCCAGGTGGTCAGGGAGCCCATTTCCGAATACTGCTCCAGGCCTGAGATTGTAGCCAGTTTCTGCTGAGATCTTCAAGCCTTGCGGCCAGTTCCTCCATGCACTGAGGGACAGGGACACGTGAGCTTCTCCTTCCTTCTCCCCCTTTTATGGAGGAAATCTGGATGGCTGTTTTCATGAACACCTGCTGGACGTTATCCACAGAGGTCCCCTGCTCCAGAGGATCGAGGGGGAACCATGCACTTTCCAGAGGGCAGTGTTGTTCCAGACCATTCCCCAGTGCAGCATGTCCCTTGTGATCCTTCAGCTTTCCTGCCACTGCCACCAGAGTCCACCTGGCCCAGCAGTTCTGCTTGCTTTTTTTTTTTTTTGGCGTCAGAAGCTCCATGCTTAGGAAATAAAGAGTGGAGGTATTTAACAGCATAAAGAGAAATAATCACAACGTAAGAGGTCTTCAGATGAGCGGAAAGATTGAGGTAGACCAAAGAGAGAGACCTGGGTGCCTCACAGTCATCTCAGCAGGATTGCAGCAGAGCCGGAGATCTAAAGCTGGCCTCTGTATTTGAGAGAATATAGCTTGGGACAGACTTTGCATGCCTTAGAGAGAGACTTCCTTTGGTGGTGTCTGCTCAAGAGTGCAAAGCAAGGCAAAGTCAGCAGGATAAGGCAGCTCTCAGGGTGGATTGTCCCATTAGAAAATCAGATGCTCTGTCAGGTACCTGCATGTGCCTCTAGCAGGCCCCCGGAGGGCCACACAGGCAAAGTCAGTTCAATCAATAGGCAGCCATCTATACAAAGTGAGGGCTAGCTTTATTGCTTTCTGAAGAAAAAGAGCAGCTTAGAATCTGAATTTAATATCTTGATGTTTCCCGATTTAATTTACATCTTAGATAAAGTGAAAGTCAAAGCCCTTCGTATCTTTACAAGATAATGTGTCACACTGTGGTAAAAGTGGGGAATTCTGTGATGCAAAACAGGAGCAATCATTCACATAGGTACAGTCATCTGCTTCTTTGATCCTGAAAGCAAGTTGGGATTTGATAGGAATCCAAACCTTCCTACACAAAATGTACCCATGTACCCAAAGCACTCATCTCTTCTCTTTCCAAAGCAGGAGGTCCTTGTTCACGAAGAAGATGAACATTATGCATGATATCATGCAAAAGGCACTCACTCAGCTCATGCCATGTGGGGTGGTTTTGGGTGTATCTCATCTGTGCAGGTAAGGGAAGTTGTTCTTTCGGCTCAAGGAGAAAAACGTCGTTAGCGAAAAAGTGCAACACACCACGGGAATTAGTAAGGTGCTCTAGACAACAGAGTGAGAGATTTAAAAATAAAATGGTCTTTGGATTTGGTTGAGCTGGTGCAGGTTTGGAGACCTCCAGGGCCCAAGGCCACAGTGGAAGGGAAAGCAGATGCCATCACTGTGGGCTTCTGCAGTGCCAGGAGTCTTCGGTCAAACCAGCGAGTCCTCACTGCCTCCAGGCTGCTGGTTTGGCTCAGGAAAGGAGGACTCTGGTCAGGTCATCTTGGAAACTCTTTAGAAATGAAAGAGAAGGAAGTTTATAAAGTACAGCATAAAACAGTAGACTGCCAAGTATAATGTTGAGTTTTTAGCTGGTAAAAAATTTCTGTAATGAGATATTTTTAATGCCGCTCCTTTATTCAACCCTGGGTTTATGAGAGAAAGTAAAACTGTGAGCTGATAGTCAAGACACTTTGGAAAGGCTTAGCTTCACGTCTTTGTGGATGGATCAAGGGAGGAAAGGATACCGTGCACAGACGTTAGTCAGAATGGAATTTCATACTTCATACAAACTTAGAGAATATTCTCCTTTCAGATTTTCTTTTCTGATTCACACCAGTCAGGACAATCACAACAATCAGAATGGATTGCAACGACATTCCAGCAGATCTGGAATGAAACCAAAATCCCACTGATATGGATTTTGGCACTCCAAATCCCACAGATCCAAATTTGAAAAGTTTGACTACCCAGGTAGGTACCCATGTAAGTTACCTGACTTCCAGAGGATCTCTACAATTGCAATTCCATTTGATTAAAGGATTAGTTCTCTAATTTTAGGAAAACTAGAGGGTCTTCATGCGCTGACCTGGAAGTTAAGGATTGGTCTCAGTGTGGCCTCTTTTCATTGCTTTGAGAGAAAGTTCATAGCCAAGAAACATGGCTGAACTCGTTGGGAATCCTCGTACTGCATTGACCGTGATGCCCCTAAAAAAGACCTGTTGGGGATGGAGAAAGGTTAGAGCATAGGAATACACTGGCCGTTTCAAGAAGAAAATGATGAACTAAGTCATGGTGGATTTCTGAAGAACACAACCACGGTTTGCTCAGGAGATATTCTCCCACTGCTGGTCTTCGCTGAAGCATGCACTGAGGAATGGAAAAGCAATGCTAAAGCAGCTGGTTTGGCATCAGTCTGCTCTGTGTTCCCTGCAGACAGACCCCCTTCTGTATCTGCCAGCAAGAGCCAGAGGCCTCATGCCACTGGTGGAGAGCAGACACAAAACATGTAAGCCTTCCTCCTACCTTGCTATGGTCCCTTCTTCCCACTGCATACAAAAGCACGCAGGGATCATGCAGACCCCAGAGTACAAGAAAGCTGTTTCCTTTATATAACAAACGTTCAAGTTTCTGGGGTTGGGTCTATGAGTTCAGAAGACGTCTGGGAACTGGAGAAGGGACAGCGTGTGAGCCGCCACCATTTAGAGGCTTTGGAGTAAAGGAACAATTTGAGCTTCTCACAAAGTCACCCCATTAACCACTCCCACTAATCACTGCAGTCCAAACACCAGAATTTCAGAACAGACAAGAGAAGGAACATCAGCAAGGCAAGCTCCCATCTAGGCCTCAGAGCTCCCACATGAGACAGAATCTAAGCGCGTTCACATCATTGAGGGTGGAATTTGCAATGTGAAATTGCACTATTTTATGTTTGGGATACTACCTGATTTTCCCAGAGTGGGTTTTTGGTCTGGAAGGACATAATTTTCTGGGAGAAAATTCAAATTTTTCTAGTATCCATAAGGTAACGTGAGAGAGCCAAGTTAAATAATAATGAAGATTTACGAAGAAAAGCCCAGAGGGATATTTTTTTCTCCTCAGAGTGAACACACCTGACTATAAAGAAAGTGCTACATTTACATTTTTGTGTGTGACACCAAGAACGCTGCTCCTTTGTCCCAGCACGAAAACGTTCAGGCCTGGGTTTGCCATCTCCCAATGTACAAAAGGGTTTTTCTCATGATGGAAAGATCTTATCACTCCACTATTGCTCAACCCCACTGCAGGCTCTGTCCAGGTGCCAGGAACAACAGCAGCCAAACCACAAGCAGCTCAGACCCCAGGCAGGAACACCGAGTATCTGAATTAACTCTAATTATTTAGGCAGGACAGGGAGCACGGAGGTGAGGATGACCAAACACACTCCTTAGCAGCTCTCCAGGTGTTGTGCTTTAAAGCGATGTGACTTCCTGCACGCAGCAGCCAAAACCAAACCAGACTGCAAGCTCCTATAGCAGCTGGCGTAACGTAGAGGCATGCTGTCAAAGAATCAGAGAATGGTCTGGGTTGAAAAGGACCTCAAAGATCATCGAGTTTCAACCCCCCTGCTGAGTGCAGGGTCGCCAACCTCTAGACCAGGCTGCCCAGAGCCACATCCAGCCTGGCCTTGAATGCCTGCAGGGACGGGGCATCCACAACCTCCTTGGGCAACCTGTTCCAGTGCTTCACCACCCTCTGAGTGAAAAGCTTCCTCCTGTCAGATGCTGAAATCCCACCCACTTCCAGTTTGGTAGGTTAGTTTTCTTCTTGCAACTTGTCACCTTTTCCTCAGCGTGTGAAAACTAATGCTTTTGAGCTAAGAGCCCACACGACGTTTTGATGACAACTTAAATACAGATTGAACTCAATATCAGAAGACGTCATTTCCCATAAGCATGCATCGGTGGTGCAATAAAGCTGCAATCTCTGGTCCTCTGCCATTCACATCGAACTGAGACAAGGTTTGCAGACAGAACAAACAACTTTTATTACACTACTAGATAAAGTCAGAAAAAGAACGGTGTTTTTTGGCTCACAGCCCTTCTTCGCATTGGAAACTGAAGCAATTCTGATTTAAGAGCATTTTCTGCATCTACATTACAAGAAGTCAAATGATCTGCACAGTTAAGGACCATGACATCAGTGTTATTTTAATCTAGTACCACCAGTGACCGTGACCCCCCAGTCACCCATTTTTTCCTATCTGCAATGCAGATCTTGCTACTATGATTTGGAAAGAATCCACACTATAATTACCTACTACCACTATTATAATTGAGAAGTAACTGGCTTTAGCTGTCTCTTAAACCCACACATGGGTTTATAACAGCCATTGTATTCCCCAGCTAACAAGCAGATGCCTGACACCCAGATTTTCCTTCAAACAGCACTTACTTTTAGGCCTTCGTTCTGGTAGCTCTGCAAGATACAGTCAAGAATCCCCTTGTACTTGTTCAGATAAACTCCATCTGCCTGGAGCCGACTTTTCACAACATCCATTGGAGTAGCGGTCCCCCAGGAAATGGCTCCTAGGAGAATACAGAAGAAAATCCCTTCTTTATCCCATCACACACACCCAGGCTTTGGCCATGACATGGTATTTGAACAACTTCTCAGTATTTCCTTGGCTGCAGGCCAGCAAATGGGAGTGCGATGCCTCACCTGCCGCATCGTACTGATGGGGCTCCGATGTCAGGGCATTCACCCTGCTCAGGCACAGAAACTGCATTTCTGGGAGCAAAGTTCCCCGTTTCAGAAAGAAGCACTGAGATTTAAGGGGTTGCGTGGGTAATCAAATGCAGGCAGCCCAGCAGGCGGACAGGGACATGCTCTGAGGGAAACGGACACGCCACCCAAACTGCAGGGAGCTGCCATCTGGGGCCATGAAATCTGAAGTCCTTGGACAATATTTTGAGCTGAGAATGTGACGAAGAGGCTGTTTCTTCCCATGCATCCAGGGTTAGGCTCCATACAGCTGAGATATCTCATCATTCCTGTACAGAAACCCTTCATTTAAACCCATCAGCCTGCAGCTAGATGTGACATTCTGCCTCTCTGAAAGCTCAGTGGTGCTTCCAACAGAATCAAGAGCTGCTACGTGTCAGCCTTGTGCACGTGCAGCAAAGAGTCTCCAGTTGTTCCCACTTCCCCAGACACATCATGTTGTTCTCTTGCAGAGAGGTGTCCTGGATTATGAAATTTCCCTGCACGTGACTGCAATATATGGCACAGCTGGACTGACAAGAGCAAGTCCAGACCTACGTGAGTGTTGGGGCATACTAGAGAAGATGTCCAGATGGTCCACAGCTCAGTTTGTTTCCGGGAAAAACAGAGAAAGTGGGTTTTAAGCATTACTGGACCTAAAGATTGACCTGCCTTTAGGGACCTGCGATTCACAAACTACCAATGAGTGGGTAGGGAGCGTATGAATGAACTCGCACACGTAGGCACATCGAGGGGCACATGGCAGCTATCCAAGCAGGTGTGCACAGCTGTTCCACCCTAGCCCTGGGGGGAAAGAGGTCATCAGCCTCACGTCCCCTCCTGATGGGCAGCCCCGAATCCCAGCCCTAGGACGCTCCTGTCTTTCTTTGGCCAATACTTGGGGCAAAAGGTGCTTACCTGCGACACCCCCTGCAAGCCAGATAGAAGTGGGATTAGGAGAAATGCATCCATCAGGGGTAATCCAACCACAGAAAAACGTGTAAGGGATGAAATACAGGCAGTACCCAGGAACATCCCTCAGCAGCATTGCTCCCATGCCTCGGTAGATCCCTGCTATCCCTTCTTTCTGTAGGACTGTCCTAAAGCAGTGAATTGGGCCTCGATACACAGGAAAGCCAGGAACTGTGGGCTTTAGTTTAACATCGGCTGCAAAAAAAGTAAAATATTTTTTTTAAAAGGTACAACATTACAATACAATAGCTATATCACTACAGTTCCTTGCAAAAGCCTACCACCACCCAACCGACAGATCCCTGCCATCCTTTTTGGGGGGTATCAATACACACTGTGGGAAAAGAAGTTTTTAGAAAGAAGACTTAGGTCAACTTTTAATAGATGTTTGGACACTTTGGGACAATTTTTCTTAGGTGCAATTCATACATTCCAATGCTTATGTATTCAGTGGAACTTCCAAATGACTTGAAGGCTATGTGCCCAGTTTTCACAGGTTTCCACATCTGGTGCCAAGATGCATCTATGAAAGCCTCGACCTCTTCAGAACCTGACCCTTCCAATGCAGGGGAGCGAGATGCTTTTGGAAAAGCACTAGGTTGCTAAGCTGCAAGGGAGCTTTTAAAAATGGACATCACATTATTTTACCAAAGCAGCCACGGTGCTGCTGGTGGGCCCTCCAGGAGACCTGGCAGCTCTGGGCAATGGGAGCAGCCACAGAGGCAACACGGTTATAAAGGGAGACATGTGGATAGAAGAGGGTGTATGCTGTAATAGTGGCAGATCTGGGAAGCCAGCCTGGGAGCCAGAAGCATCCTTGGGAAGTGCAGTTGGCAACCCTGCACGATACATCCTCAGACACCCCTCATTTGCTCAGAAACAAGAAACTGCGACAACAGACTTGTTAGCTGGGAAGGTGAAAAACGGTCTGAAAAAAAGGGGAAAACCATCCTGAGGGAGAAGGAATTGGCCACAGGTGTCTGTGCTCCTCACTGTAATTCTCACACAGCCTTGCACGCGGTAGCAGTGGCTGTGGAAGGCAAGCCCACCTCAGGACCCCAACTACATGGAAGACCAGCAGAGCAAGGAAGAAGGAACGCTCGCCTTCCTACCTGTGCTGTATGTCTGTGTTTGCATCTGCAGCCTGATCTTCACCAGGTCAACGGGCGTGCCAATGCCGACAGAGATGAATCCAGCCACCGTGCTGGCAAGAGCCACATCCACCAGTGTCGGTGCGTGGGACGTGTCCCCGTGCCTCAACTGGCCCAGCAGCCGCTGCGTGTTGCTGAAGACACCAAACACCACCGAGCTGTAAACAGCAATGCTGGCCAGAGGGAAGGACATGCCTTTGAAGAAGCCAGCCACCTGGGTGGGAAGGGAGCACAGGTATGAGGGCAGCCTGGCACGGTTTGCAGACCAAAATCAGCAAAACGCCACCAGTTTCTCCAGCACACATAGCCAAACCAACACGGATGTTACAGCCTGACCCATGTGGAGATGTGGGTAGTGCCATTCATCACGTCTGCTCCCTGCAGAGAACTGGCAGGCAGCAGGAGGAGGCTGCAGTCTCTCTTCCTTCATCAGCTGTTGGATGGAAGCGCACCAGGTCTTCATGTAACTGTTGGTATCAATGCTGATTTTGAATAATCACTTCATGTCTTTATTTATTTGTCTTTCTGCATTCCCTACCAGCACGCTTTAAGCAAGATAAAGCACTTACAGACTCATTTCTGTACACAGTAAGAACGCAGTTGAGCGTATTTCCATATCCTTGTCCAGCTTGCAAACGAGTCTGCAAAACACATTCACAAAAAGCAATTAAAACCCCATGCTTCCAGCTGGGTGAAAGCTTGTGCTGTGTAAACAACACGTACTTTGCTTTGAGAGTGCATCCTTGCTTAGCTGTAAAGAAAACACAGCAATAAAACAAGATATATGCGCATCCACTCCCCTTGAACTTTGCCAGAAGCCGGGCTCAGCAGAGGGCTGACGCTTCCTGCAACATCTGGAAACAATGACTATCAGATCTCCAGCCCAGACCAGCCACCCCAGCCCAGCACAGCACTCACAGCAAGGCATTGGTGTGCAGCACCATTGTCTGCAAGTCTGTGATTTATGGGGAAGTTTGGTGGCGATGTGATGTGGCTCTCAGGGGAGGCTGGGGTGCACTGATGGAGGATGGAGGAGTGCTCCCCAGGCAGGCTCCCAGGGCTCTGCTTTTAAGACACGGAGATACTAAACAGGGCCAAATTAATGGAGCTCCATCTCAGGAATTCTTTATGCTTCTCTCAGAAGTACATCTTCACATCATTTCCAACAAAGATATTTTGTTTCTGGAAAGCAATAGCTATATGCTTTCCAAAACATGCCTACAACAGCTGTGAGAAATGACACAGTTTGTGTTATTCAACATCCTTCCCCCTTCTCACGTATGCGTGCGTGTTTATATGTATACATTTAACACATCTTTTGCTCAAGCTGCTCACAAGTTTGCAATAAAATAATCCTTACAGCAGGCGATGCATCTTGGGGCTCAGAGGTGTGTGGGGAAATGGAAACCCCATTCTGCTGCTTCAGCCATTCAAGCTTTGCACAGAGATTTCTGTCCTGCAAGATGATGCCTGCAGGAGCCTTATTTGGGTGTTTAAAGCCCAAAGGAGCTCATGTGTGGGGAAAGCTGGGTGAATGAACGAACCACCTGGTCCTGAGACATATAGGCACAGTCCAAGCCTCCATGCAGTCCACAGGTTCCTATTTTGCCACTATAGGCTTGTTTCTGTTTTACTTTTCTTCTTTTACACAGTAACCAGGTATTTAGAGGTTCAAGTTAATACATTTTTTGAATAACTGAGGGCAACTGAGCGTCCTGACAAGGTGCTCTGTGCCCCTGGATAAGCCATGAGTACCTGGCACTGAAACCCAGCTGCCACCTCTAAGTCAGCTGATAACAGCACATGTGTTCCTAAGGAAAATGCACTTTTCTGTTACATTTTAATGAGCACACAAAGGCTCTCGGGTGAAACTCAGAAATAGAACAAAGTTCTGTGGAAATGAATGCGAAGTGGAGGTTGAAAAGCGAGTAAAGGTAAAATTACTTAAGGCTTTGCTCGGCTGGGGAAAAACGGTGTTGGCTCTCCACCTCCCATCCTCTACATTTGGAAAGACAGCAATTCTGCCTACTTGGTATTCCCAAGCCATGGCCGAGCTGAGCGCAGCAGGGGCAGCCTGACACTTGCATTTACAGGCATGAAGGATGGGCTCTTGGCGCCCACAAACCCAGTGCAGCACTATGGGATCCTCCATTGGATGGTGCCAAACTCCACCCAACCTGGCAGTAAAGACCCCAGGCCTAGGATAGGGATGCCAGCAGAGGAGCAGAGCAATGAAAGAGTCCAGAGATGCCTGACACATTGTAAGAAAGAGAAATGAGAAAGAAAGGCATCTTCCATCTTCCTCCATGGCTCTGCATGAAGGTCAGCTCGGTTGGGGCAGGCTGTGTTAATGTCAGCATGGAGTTGTCTGCACCAGGGTTGGCAAACCATCTAGCAAACGTCTTCTTTATCTCTCAGTCCTTCCCTCTGAGGAGTATTTTTCTTGCAGGAATAGAGAACGCTACCTGTCATAGCCTGGGATCCCAGTTTCAGCATTCTGCTCTTACAGCATTGCCCACACTAGGAAAACATGTACAAGTGTGCCTGGAGCTAAACGAACACAGCACTCTCACTGCCCCTTGAATGCTTTTTGAATGGCAAAGTTCAACAGAACATTAGCAGAACTGTTCAGTAAACCCAACGTGATGTAAGGCCAGTTTTACTTTTCAGTACTAATCCCCACTGGAGGAACTTGCATGTCTGGGCAGCTCTTTAACATGCCTCTCCAAAACTGGAGAGGAAAAACACTCAGGTCTACGACAGCCTTTCTACCCAGGCTAAGTTCTGCCTTTCTCTGATGGGGGAAGTGAAGAACTGTGCAGCATCACCCGCAGGGAGGCCATCTCCCCATCCAGGGCTTTTGGGGTGGTGATGTGAGAACACAGATCAGTGCTTTACCTTGACAGTGTCCAGGGGATGGCCCACAACCACACTCGCGGCTCCTGGGTATGAAAACAGAGAATTAGGCAAAATGCTGAAGAGCTTTTTGTGCTGGAATGGGAAGCAATGGGCTGACAGGGGAGGAGGAGAGATTTCCAGGAGAAACTCCATCCTGCGTTAAGCCATAGTGCCCCTTCTATGGGGCCAGGCAGGAGCCAGGCAGACACACTTACACTTCTTCCCCAGAATATCCTCCTGAACTCATCACCTGGACAGCTCAAAGGAGCGACTGAAGGAGGTGCTGTGTTTCTACATCCTGCCCATGAATGACCTCCATTTCCTCTGCACTTGTGTAAACTGCAAAGCCTCAACACAGTGAGGCTCAGATCGGAAGTGGGGAAATACCTCCTGCTTCCTACAGCAACACACAAGAGCCCACTGCTAATGGGCACTGTACTTCCCCTCCTTTGCTGCTTTACCGAGAGCAGCTGCTAGGGATACCCATCAGGGACGATTCAGATAAAGAGGATCTTGCTCTGTATCAGTCCCTGGGGTCCCATCAGCCGCATTCCCTGTGGTTTCCTTTGGAGAAACCATCCCCTTCCCTGACACCACCCTGCCCATCTCCCCACGCTGCTTGCTCCCAGAGCCCCTGCAGCAGAATATGCTTGCTTTTCCCTTGCTCCTAGAGGGTGAGTGATCCACTCACCATGGCCAGGTATGGGTTTCCGTGCCTCCCATGCAATTTTCAGTGTGTTTGTGGAGATGGCAGCTAATTTGTGCTGCCTCCACATCCGCAGGTCTCAGTGCAAACCCACATCCCCTTTGCTGGGTTTACACCAGTCCTTTAGAGACCTTGTGAAATTTCTCACCCATTGGGCGGTCAGACTGAAAAGAGCATGATGCCCTTGGTCAATGCGTTATGACTTCACTTAGAATACAACACTAAAGCGTCCCTTCTCATCTTGGACCTTGACCTGAGAACACCTTCAGTCCAGGGCTATACATGAAGACTCACACTGGATATTAGGGAAAATTCCAAAAGAGCAGTGATGCATGGGCACAGGCTGCCCTGGGAGGTGAGGGAGTCCCAGTCCCTGGAGATGTTCCAGAACCGTGGAGATGTGACACATGAGGACAAGGTCAGTGGGCATGGTGGGATGGGGTGGGGTTACACATGAGGATCTTAGAGGTCTTTTCCAACCTCAATGATTCTAAGACGGGCTGCTGCCACACCCAGGATGGCAGCTGAGTACTGGTGGCTGCTCACCTGTGATGTCCTGCCCTGCGCTCAGGGTAGACGGCAATGGCACAGGACCAGCGCAGAGCCTTCTGGCAGAGCTCCTGGTTTTATTGGATTCTCCTATGAACCCGGTGAGGCTGCTCAGGGCCTGTGAGCCACCTCACCCCTCCTTCCTGAGCCTGCCGTCAGCACGAGGCTGCAAAGAGCTGCGGGCACTGCACTCACCCCCGCACCCTGCTTGTCCCCACCTGTTAGACTCAGCGGGAACGTGCAGTTCAGAACTCTCAGACACAGCACAGAGCTAGCGTCCCGACAGCCCTTTGCCTTTCCTTTCCTTTCCCTTATCTCTATTCTCGACGGCTGCAATCAGCATTTTTCTTTTGGCAAACCGGGTCATTGCCCTTCCCTCCCCGCAGCCTGTTCGCTGCACCTGGAGCGCGGGGGCACCGAGGGGCACTCTCCGGGGGTGTGCGCGGCTGGGGAGCGCGGGTTGGCTGCGGCGGGACCTGGCCGAGCCCCGGCTGCTGCCCCCGGGCCGGAGCCCACGGGGAGGGAGGCGGCATCCACGTCCCACCTGCGGGCGAACGGAGCCGCGTGCCAGCGAGATGCTGCTGCCGCTGCCTGAAATTCATTACTGCGCCCACCTAACTTCTTCTTCGGGAGCAAAAAGCACGCATCCCCCTTACCCCCGGTCCGACGCACGGCTCCTACGTGTCACGCCTGATTGCCCCCCCCCCCAACCCCCCGCGCACGCTCCCGCTCGCCCCCAGCCCCGCAGCACTCACCGCCCACCCAGCCGGCGGCAAAGTCCTGGAGCTGGAGGCTGCTCATGCCGAGCCGCTGCCGAGGGGGGCTCGGGGGGGTCCCGGCGGGGCCGCAGCGGACGGCTCGGAGCGGAGCCTGGCGGCGGTGACATCACGGCCGGGGCTTAAAGGCGCAGCGCGGCCGCCCCCGCCCTACCTCGGGCCCGTCCCGTCGGGAGCGGCCGCTCCGGTGCCGCTGTCAGTGCCGGGAGAGGTGGGGCCGGGCTGGGGCCGCTCCGCTCTCTGCTAACCGGTTTCAGATCCAGCGCTCTCCTTTTCACGGTGGAGCTGTTGGTGCCGGGAGCTGGAAAAGCAGAATCGCTCCTGCTCTGAAAAGGCAGGAGGGGACAGGGTTTTCTTGATGAAGGGTAAAACCGAAGGTTGTTGGGAGATTGTTCTTTAAATTCCCAAATTAAAGGAGCTCAGAAGTGAAGAGCATCTCTCCCTGATTTACTCTCCCTTCGCTTCACTGAAATCTCACTGCTGTCTTTTCAGGAGCTGCAGCCCCCTTCTCTATTTTGGCAAGCAATGAATAATCTCTCTCTTGCCCCTTCCTTCTCCACAGCATTCACAGTTTCCTTATGTCCCTGTTCTCCCTCAGCCCTGCCTTTCCCAGATTCCAGAGCCCAGCTCTGTTAGTTTCCCCTTCTCATTTAGCTCACCCTCCCCAGTCACCTCCCTGAGCAGGGCAACAGAACCACAAGAGGAACTCACCAGGTCTCAGTGTTTGGATCTCAAACCCTTTCCTGATCATTCCTGACACAACTTTCTGACTGACACTGAAGACCAAACTCTCCTTCCTGAATGGAAGAATCCGACTTCGAGCTCAGCCTTGCTCTTTTGCCTCCTGCATCAGTTAAATCTTGTGTCTTATGCCAGAATAACACCCAGGTGCTCTACAGCACTTTTGCTATCCCTTTTCTCCTGAACCGGATCATTTACATCCATGTGCTCTCTTTCTTCGAATTCAGGCAGAATGACTTCGCAAAAGATGCCTTGGTCCTTCCCCGTCATATGTATGCATCTGTCTCACCTGCAGTTTACAACAGCCCGAAGCACTTTTAGTTCTGCAGAGGTCAGATTCCGCAGATAGCAGCTCCTTGGATCGGTCCTGGATGCTTTCTGAGAAGAATGGCATTAGCACATTGCCTTCCTGGAATACCACGTTGGTTTAGTTGAGAAGTATTTTGTCTGCATATTCTGGTACGTACACAGGTGGATAGTTCATAAGCAAGAACTCCTGAACACCAAAATACGGGCTTGAAATAGAAACACTTAAATCTGTCACTTAAACAATCAATATGTGAATTTCCATTGGAAAAACCATCATTTTCCAGAGAAAGATACATAACAATCTGAGCTGACCTTACAACAACGTCCCCTTCTGTGCGCACTAGAAACCTGATCTCTGGGTTGGCTGAAGGGAGCTTTTTTTTTTTTTTGTCTCCAAATTGCTTATAGAGATTTGATATTAGGTGTGCATTTATCAGCTGCGATCATCTACACCTGAAACCCGAGATCTGTCAATGCACAGAGCAACGCATGCTGCCCGTGCAGGGGCTGCTCCTCAACCATGCGCTCTCTGACAGCAGCTCCGGGGGCTCTGGGCCACATAAATGTTGGAGACAACACACAAAGACTCATCAGCTGTTTGTTTTCTCAGATGAATTTGCTTTCTTCCTTGGAGAAGAAATGGGATTCCATATTTGCAGTGATACAGAAAGAGGATATTGTCCTCCTTTTCCACGCATGTTTTGCTGCAAAGCCAAAACCGGCTGACCGAGGTAATTATTCAGATTGCAGCAGCATTAATCATTAGACACAGCGATTCTCTGCAACTTCAAGCAATGCGTTTCCACCCCAGATTCAGAACATCTGCTCTCTCAGGCAGAACACTGGAGATGATCTTTGAGCGATGCTTAACTGAAAGCAAATGTTACAGGGACTTCACTGTAACTCTCCTGGGAGGAGAAGAGTGGGTTGGATGCAGGGAGCAGACAGCGATGCTCTGGAAGCTGTTCCTCCGGACAGGCTCAGCAGCCTGCAGGGCATTTGTAGCTCCTGCACTCTTTGCAATACTCAAAAAACCCAACAAATCAGCCTCAAAAGGTGCAGAGCCACTTGTGCACAAGCTAGAAGTGCTTGATATTCACCCGTTACAGCAAAGCACAAACGCCTGCACTGGGCAGTGGCGTATTTGTCCTCAAAGACACTGCAGGCTGCAGCCAAGCAGTGAGCAGAGCTGCTCATGGCTGTCCACAACCAGATGGCACCAGGACCCGTGCACGCAGCTCACAGCTGGCAGAGGCTCTGCTCGTGCTGACAGCACCATCACATGGAGAACTGCAAAGGGAGCCAGATTTCTGTTGCTCTGAATCCCAGCCTGGCTCTGCAGCCGCTCACAGGAACACTGGTTGGGAGAGGATGAACACGGTTTTGGGTTAGGGATGAGGAATCTTCTGCCTCCTGCCAAGAGGTGGAACAGGGAGGTTGTGTCAACCCAGAAGTTGCTGTCCCTCCTTCCTCCCCAGCCACAAAACCACTGCTTTGCCCAGCACTGCACTCCTTTACTCGACTATGTTCTTCCCACAACAGGTGCCCATACTCGAGATAAAAGCAAGAAGTCCCCCACACCTCAGATGTGTGGTTCCCGGGGATGAGCAGTTTGGTAACTCACGATCACTCCACATGTAACCACTCATGGGAAATCAAAAGCAACTCAGCAGAGACAGAGTACGTTAGAGATGAAAAGGGATTACGCATTTCTTGCCCAATCGTAAAAGATTTCTGAATTATGATAAACTTCACGGGAAATACTGCTGATCCAAGGGTACGTTGCTTTGAAGTATTAACCTTTTAATAACATATACTGGCTTAAACTGCTGGGCAAGATAAAGGTAAAACAGTGTTAAACCATTCAGTGGTCAGCAGGGTCTGATGGCAGCTCCACGAGCAGAGGCCAGCAGATCAGAAAGCAATGCCTGCAGACCCCCGGGGCAAAGAGTGATAAGGGGACAGCTTCATGGTCTGTATCTGCCAGACACATCCAGGCAGCAGGAAGACAGGTCAGGGGCCACATAGCAGGCATAGCTGTCCTGTCCAGGAGCTACTGACCAAGCTCATTTCTGTGGGAATGTGTGCAGGAGATGAATTAGGGACTGCAAAGCCCAGAAGCAGGCATGGAGGTTCTGCTCTCCATGGCTGCAAAGCTTTTCCCTGCCCTCGAGCTCGGTGCATCTTGCTAGAGAAGTGTTTTCCCAGGAGGAATTAGGCAGCGCAGGGAATCCTTCTGTCTTTTCATTGCCCATTTACTTATTCTACTCTACAGCAGAGGTCTCTGATAAATGCCTGGAGGAGCTGGTGTCCATGAGGATGAGATATGCCTTAGACCAATGGGATACTGCAGCCATGGATAAGACTGAAAAAGCAGGAAGTTCCCCTGGCAGAGGCAGGCACGGTGTGGGTGTACTGCTAATGAGCTTAAGTGGAACACTTTGCTCAAAGGCATTCACAAGTTCCTGAGCTCTGACTGTAGCACCAGTTGCCTGCTCAGATTCCACCACGCTACATAGAGGGACACTTCCACCAGCACTGCCATTAGAGCGGTTCTATTAAGGCAGAACAGGGTGCTGCCAAAGAGGAGGTCAAGAGAGGGGCTGATGTTCAACCAGCACAGACCTCAGTAACGTGGGGCACGGAGAAAGGGGAACTGGGAAGACAGGAGCCACAACAGGGCTGGCCAAGGAGAGGGATCTTCTCATTGAGCTTGTCCATTCAGACTTGTCATTTCCCTTCTGCAGCTGTCAGTGCCTGAGCTGCTGATCTCAGCGTCCTCTGCAGGCTAAGAGAGAAGGAATCATCCCTACAGTGCAGCCCTCCTGATCTGCACACCTGCCCTAGGGCGAGCTGTGGCTGTGAACAACAGGAACCTACGCTCACACGTACGCACCTGCACTACAGAGATCCACATTTAAGTCAATAACTGCCACCCTTGGCTTTCAGGTCTTGTGTTATGCCAGCCACCAGATGAAGACCCAGCCCGGGGCGGGGGGGGAATGAGCTCCAGCTTCATGAGATCACCCTCCTCCTGCTTCTGTACAGATGTGGTACTTGGAACATGCTACAGGAGCACATAACACACAGCTTCTTGTGCAGGCCCCACTGGCAATAGAAAAGGAGAATAAAACAGCCTTCTCTGCTGATGAAATTTGGATATCCAGCTCTTTGGTAAAGTTAATGGCTGCTTGGAGCTTGGATTATGTAAATGGCCTTGGAATTCTCAATAACTGTAATCATTTAGTCCTCAAATTTAGTTTAATTTTGTGAGCGTGCATTGTCTCCAGCTAAGTATAGCTTCCTGCATGCATCCTTCCACCCTTCTGCTTCTATTATGTTCTTCTAGGAAAGGGATTTTGTTACACTGCCAAGCCCCACTGGGCTGGGGTAGTGGTTCATCATCTGGGAAAGAGGAGCAGGCTAATTTCAGGAGATGAACACTACCATCTGTGAGGCAACATCTCCGCCATCAATAAAACCAAGAAGAAGAATGGCAAACAAAGTTAAACTGAGGTCTTCCCAGTTGCAAACAGTAATCAGAGGGCTTGAAAGCTGCAGGAAAATTTACGTGAGAGAAGCAAACACCGCTTCTTTGTGGGCAACAGTTTGACTGAACAGGCACAGTGAGACGGTTTCTCATTTATGTTAATGGAAAAGCATCCTTTGTTCGTGTTCAGTCCCACTCATTCCCTGCTCACAATGTCCTGTTTAAGCTCTATTAATTCTCTGCAGAGACTATAGGAAGAATTTGCCTTCATCCTCACTGGAGAGACTCGCAGCATCGCTGCCAGCGAAAACAGAACTCAAGATAACAGCAGAGAAGGGCTCAGAGGGAAAAACATATTAAGAGAAAACTGGAAAATTCAGAGTGGAGCATTGTCTCTGCTAGAGAAATGCTGGTGGTTGTGCCCAAGCCAGAAATTCACCCTTCACCAGCCTCTTTATGACAATTTTGGGACCTTGTTAATCAGGAGCACTACAAAAGTCCCCTGGTGAAGCATGGAATAAAGGTGCACCACTAGCTGGGCTGGATGCCTGCTTGTACATTTTGGCTCCATAAGCTGTGAAAGAAGAGAAACCCCACAAACACTGACACCTCTGCATGGTCCCCTCCTTTCATCCCAACACAGGACCTGGTGCTCAGTGCACAACTACACAAGAGCTGCTCACCTCTGCTGCCTGGATGCCCAGGGAAAGCAATGTGCTGCAGCACAGGGCCAGACCTCCTGCTGAGCTGCAGCAAAGTGAAGCTACAACTGTTAAAACAACAAAATAATCTTTTTTAAAAGAAGAAAGTAACACATAAAAACTCCAAGCCCAGCCTAGGCCAGCACTAGGAGCTTGCAGGTTTGCCCAGTGGCTATTTATAGCTGCTGCAGTGCTAGCTAATTACCCGGCTGCAATTAGTGCCTGATCCACACCTTTCCTCCAATTGCTGGGGGAGCAGCAGTAGCTGCTGCTTGCTGTGATACATTCCCACCAGCAAGGAGAGCTGTGCTTTGTTACCTGAGGAAGGCAGACCTGTAGGAGGGACTTCACCCAGAGCAGCAGCTGGTGACCTGGTAATATTTGGGCAGACAGTGCCACCAAAAGGAAGTATGACAAACTAAAAAAAAAAAGTCTTTTTTGGAGCTTTCCGAGCTGTTGCCATGACAACCTCCCTCCCCAGCTCCTCACTTTGTTCCCCATCAGCTCTTCAGACACTGGGGTGCATTGCATCCATCTCCATCACAGCCCCAAAGCACTGGGGATGGGAAATTAATGGTTTGGGCCATTCCACTGCAAAGTCTCCTTTTAGCTCAGCAGATAAGGGGTTTTCAGCCCACACCACTCAATCTTTTAAAAGCCCTTGGGTGCTAAGTCCCAAGGCAGAGAAACTGTATCCTTTGAGGGGTTTAAAAAGCACATCCCCCAAAGCAAAACTTTGCTCCTTGTGCATCTATTAAGGGGAATATCATCTCAGTTTTCTTTAGAGCAGGCATTGCCGAGGGGAAATGAAAAATATCAGGGAGCTTTAGGGATCCAGACAAACTCAGCCAATTTTAGGTGACTTCGCTGCTGGGTGCAGCTCTCCAGCCCAGGGGACCAAAAGATCATCACACGTGGCCCTTCTCTGGTGGGGACAAGCAGGAGATGGACCTCCCTGCTGATGCGCTGACAGCACAGCTGCCACTTTCTCTGAACTAGAAGCAAAAAGAGGGGTTTCCTTATGTAGGAGAAAGTGGGTTCGGTATTTTCTTGGTGCTGGGTTATCGGGCTCGGGGGCTGCAGGGGGAGCTCCTCCGCTGCGCTCCGTGCAGCGCGGCCCGGCAGGAGGCAGGAACGAGCGCTACGCTCCTTTGCTGTAATTCAAACCTTCATCTGCTTCTACAGGCACATTTTTGCGCTGGCTAATGATAAAACCAGGCTGCGCTCTCCCTCGATTTTCCCTAATTCGGGAGAAAATGCCCCCAGGATGATGTGCCATCAGAAGGCTCGCAGGGAGGGTACCGGGATGGAGACATGGGCAGACCCAGGTGGTGCCCAGCACGCTGACCTCTCCGGCTGACAGTGCCCCGGATGCTTTCACAGCACTCACTGAGATCATTTTTCCATGAGAGCTTTCAAATCCATTTCATTTCAGCATTAAACACACATGCCTTGCTCATCATCAACCACGCGATGGTTTAAAAAGCTGTTTTCTTCCCTTACAAATCCTGCCACGGTTTTATTCCTGGATGCTCTTGGGTCTCCTCTCATGCTGCCACCCGGCGGTGATGCAGACCACCCTTAGGTCTGTGATTCTCAGCTCTCACCTCGCCGCACGTGTGATTATTTTCCACTCAGTGGGTACACCAGGTGCCAGCTAGCAGATGCTGCTGACAGACTGGTTGGAAAGGGCCAAAGGTGGCAAATGCCCTTTCCAGTCTGGATTGTGACATTGATATATATGAACACAAACACCACGATCCTTCTCAGGGTGTTTTTGGTTGGTCGGTATTATTTTGGTCTGTGTTATTTTCTTTTCATATTAATTTCAGCATCATTTCTGTGGCTTTCTGCCTGTTCCTATCAGGAAGAGTAATGTCAGAGAATCAGAGAGTCATTACGGTTGGAAAAGACCACTAAGTTCATCTGGTCCGAGGAGTAAGCCCAAAGCTGGCTGAACTTTCTGGCTGCTACTACGTGAGCACTGGGGCAAGAATGGGCAGTGGTGAGTGAGGACCCTCCCAGAGGCAGGGTGGGCTGCACAGGGAGGAGGCAAGTTCCCATTTCCATCCTCAGCACTGCTCGGATAGGGCACGCAGTCCCTGCTGTTCCAATGGCAAAGGCATCTGGATTGCAAAAAGGCAGAAAAGAGAAGCAAGAATGAGAAAAAGGCTCCCAGTGACTTGAACAAAACACGGGATGACCACTTCCCAAACTGCCCCAGGATCATCCCACTACATCTGCTGTTGCTGCTTAATGGAAAAATGGTGAAAGAGATGCAAATCATTTCAAAAAGGAGGCGTACAGAACTGCTGTGCATACAAGCAAACAGAAACCTGTCAGCTTGTTTTATTGCCCACTAACTGCTGCTACTGCACTGTGCTCTCCAGCCCTTGCAACCCAGACCTGGGAGCTGCACCTGGAGGTTCTGTGTCCGGCCATGCTCTGATCTCGGCCCCATCCCTCCTCAAGTCCCATCAGTGGGGCTGTCCCAGCCATGCAGCACCAGAGAGCCCAAAGGGAACGAACTTCAGCTGCAATTAACACAGCAGCTGCACTCAGTGCAATCAGTGCCAGCAGCGCTGGTGTTGGTGGCACCCCAGCTGCTCCTTTCCCTCATAGACCCATTGCCAGGCTCCCTGCTGCCATCTCTCCTCTTTGTTTTATGGGCTTTCCTGTTTTATTAAACTTCAGAGTTCCTTGATAAGCTGCGTCATCCTGATTTCTGTCCCTCCTTTTCCCTGTGGGACAGCAGCAGCAATATTTGAACAGGCAAAAAAAAAAAAAAAGCCCATCAGCATTTGCTTGCTGGTGACTCAGGAGTGCTGTGGTTTCCCTTCAGCTCCTCTGGAGTTTTCAGTAGTTCCTTCTCCTGTCCATTTTCCGTGATAACTGAGTATGAGAAACATCTGCACCCCATTAGGAGCAGCTTTGGGTACATAAAACCGAATACAAAGGGTAAAAAAATGTTTGATGGCCGAGTCACGCTCTCATCCAGGAAGCAATCTGGCAATCAGCACAGGGTCCCTGGAGCATCCAAGCTGGAAAACAGGCTTGACTCTCATTTCTAGAGCTTCAGTGAAGCTACTTACGCTGTTAAAAGCCTAAAGCTGCCATGAATCATACCTAGAGCATGAGGGACCCAGTGTCTACTGTGTCACTTAGTGGTGTAGGCTTCCTTTTTGGTAAAAATTGCCCAGTAAAGTGCTGTCACAGTGCCAACACCCAGAGACAGGGGCTGTTACCCACTTACTGTCTGCTACCTCAATCCCGTTCACTCCTCATTTGCTCAGAAGCTGGAACTGAGTGCTTGAAATCTGACAGCAAGAAGCTTCAGGTGGACGTGATTCAGGTAAACTGGAGCTCTTTGGTTATCCACTCATCAGACAGCAGTGAATCGTGGTTAACCGGGATCCTTCTGTGGGATATGTCCTGTCAGGCTCCAGTCCCACATTCCTGCATGGCCACACAGGCACACCTTCGCAATATTTTCTCAGAGGCTGAATGCACAAGGGATGCTCAGGCTGCTCAGTGTAAGCCACGGCCATCAGGGACATCAAGAGGACAAGATGCAACCCAAAAGTGAGCTCCAGTTGCTGCTGCAGGAACCGCTGCCCTTCCCAGCAATGTGTTCAGCAGCTTCAGGCTTCCTGTGCCATCCCAGCACTCCAAAATGAGTAGCCAGGGCTTTGATGGATAACTAGAAATAAATTAAGACAGTCGTAGACCAGAGCCAAATGCCTTGCTACATTGCATAGACAGAGGATCATGGCTTGGGAAGTACGGGGATTAATTTGTTTTCATAGTGTAATTACCAATTAAACATTTGGCTAATGATTCTGTATGAATTAGTTACAAACGGGCTTCAGCCCAATTATAAGGACTCAAAGAGATCATTTAATTAAATGTTTATTCTTCCAAAAGTGCTGCAGAAGACTTAGCAGCTGAACACATATATCCAACTGGAAAACAGCACGCGTTTGACATCACTGGCTGCTAAAGAAGCCTTAAATGACACCCTGTTGTAATTAGCAACTCAGTGCTGTACCCTTCACTGAGCTTGACCCCTGTGTTCGTGCCAGTGGTTGCAGCATGCAACCATTCTTCTACATTAGACCTTCTTCTCCTGAAAATACTGGTATTGTGTTGCTATTATTTATTTCATCAGACGAGCGGGCTTAAAATAAGCACTGCTCTCCAGGCTGACGCGTGGCAGCATTAACAATGAGTTGAAAATAAAATTGCCCTTAATGTGCTGCTTAGAAGAACGTCCTCCAAGTCACTGCATGTATACCAGCTGCATGCAGCAGCCTAATGCTTCGCAGTTCCAGCTCCCCCATGGGGGTACATCTGCCAGATGTAAATATTAATGAAAGCAAACTGTGACAGAAAGATTTAAGATTCATTAAGCACTGTTATTACCCAGCTTCAGGTGCTAATGGGGCAGCTGCTTGGCGTGGGATGCTGTCACTCGCGCACATCGGTAAGGATGCTGTAAGGAAGCGAGGTCTTCAGGAAGCAATGAGCACACTGCTGCCCAATGGGGAGGGCTTAGGGAGCCAACCCAACACAGCGACCAAGCGCTGAGTCCCCAGAAGGATGCATGGGATGGGGAGGAGCTGGGGCAAAGCTTCACAACCTTGCATACTCATTCCGTGCATTGCCAGCTCCATTCCCTGGTGCTTTCCCCTTTCCCCCAGACCTGCACGCATCCCACACACTGATGGTCCCAAGGCTATGGGGACAACACGGTCAGAGGAACCAGGAAAAGCTGCAGCTCTCGTGCTCCTGGGTGAGACGGGAGAGTTCACAGACTTTCCCATCCGACACATTGTTCAAACGCTCTGCAGCTGTCAGAGCACTATTGTTCAGGTTCATACTGCACTGGAGTTTGGGGTGCATTTTTTTCTTTTTCTTTTTTGATGTCTCAACCATTGCACAGCTTCAGAGAGGGAAAGAGGGAACACAGCTCCGCACCAATGGGTGCCTCCCAGCCAGGTCGATGTCTGTTCCCCCAGCCCGGCCTCAACTCCTCGCCCTCCACCACACTCCCTCTGCTTTGACACAGTGCCCGCTGCCCTCACCCCTTGCTCCAGCTGGAACTCCCATTTTAGCTGCTTGCATTTCACTGCATCACTTAATACTAGCCTACGAGGAACAGGTTTGCACCTTGGTCCAATAGCAAAACGAGGTTTGTTCATCCCCCCAGATGTCTGCATCCTTTTTTCCCCCCCCAGCCTGCACGCTGCTGTGCTCCATGCAATAGCAGTTGTGCGAAAATGCCACGGATGTGCCCAGAAAAGCAGCACTGGAAGCACAGCCATTCCCTGCACTGCCCAACACAACTTCTCCAACATCAGCTTGGAGGAGCCCCCCACACCAGGTGATCCTCTCCTAAGGCTGTCCTGGGGAATTCACGTCTCTATTTAAATTTAGTAGCAGGACCTTGCCCAAGGACACCAGCCTTGATAAAACACTGCTAACTAAAATACGCAGCTCATGCTTTTTCTTTTTTTCCCATATGTGAGACCACAATGGCTGCTGCAGAAGCCAAAATAAAGACTGCTAACTAACTAACTGGTATCAGGTGCTGGCGTTGCTGCCTTCCCAACACCTGCAAACCTCATCAGCACTCATTCCTGGGAAAGGCCAAAGTGCCCCGAGCAGCCCAGGAGCCTGGAGGGAGTTAATGAGAACTGGTAGCACCGGGGTAGGGACAGGTAGATTTATGGGGGATCATGAAGGTCAGTGGGCTTATTTGTTCTCTCCTCATCTGTTCCCACCTGTGTCATTATCCAGGAAAGGATTACAGGCAGGACAGCCTGCGCCTTCATCTCAGCACAGCTTTGCTTTTCGTAGCTGGGTAATGATTGCTCAGGCCAGAGACTTCACTTGGATTCCACACACATTCGTACCAGTGAAAATAGAGAGAACATCTATCTAGATAGATGGATATCTGTCTGTTTAGGCAGATCCAGATCTGTTTTTGTGGGCACTACCACTGCCAGCACTGTGCGTGTGCTGGTGCCTACGCAGGAGGTACGTGCCCCTTTACCCTTTCAAGGTATCCTCTCATCGCTCACTGTAAATAGGCTCTGAATGGAAGCCAGCTTGTTTCGTGTCCATGAGTCACTTCCAAACCTCCCCATCGTTTTGCTGGGAAGGGCCCTGCGTAAACTCCTTTGTTTAACGCTGGGCTCTGCTCCTGATAAGTGCTCCTTGCCAAAAGCATCATCTCGAACAGAGCTCAAAGTAGTTAAGTCATATATGCCGACATAACCAAGGTTTCAGAGAGGGAAGACAGCTCAGCTAGCCACAGCCATTGGGGCAGGAGGCACTACACATACACCTGGATGTTGGTGAGATCATTTTCTCCCTAAAACAGCATCTGGTGTGGTTCAGGTTTATAGGGAGTGAACATTTCAGCTGCTGCTTTGCACCAGGTGGGGAAAGTGGGAGCCCAGGCCCAAGCTTGCTAAGGCTGAGAGAGTGTTCTCACAGATTTTAGGATGCTTTGGGTCAAGAAATTAAGGCCCAAAGTGCTTTACTAGAGAAGGAACCTTTTAGCTGATTTCAGAGAAATTCCACACCCTGCAATATCTGTGCGAACCTTTCCACTGACTTTGAAGTCAGCTTTTCCCTAAGGGCATGCGGATTAACAAACATTGTGACTAAGTCCTATTTCCTCCTTTCCAAATGAAATCTAACATCAGCGATTGAGAAAGAAGAACCTGCATTGTAATAAATCCCCAAAGTTACGGTCATCACCGCTTTTGTTATGAAAGCGCATCTTTGGCTGCGGTTTGTTTGTTTTGCTTCATGAATTAACTTTGTGTATTCACGAGATTAAAAGCTTAAATGGGATCAATGAAGACTACACAGCATGCATTAAAGTAATTGCGGATTGTTTTTGCAGACTCCAGAAGACCAGCAATATCGAAGTGCTAGGGGTTTAGAGCAATAATTATGAATTTTTCAAATAAAGAGATGAAAGGAAATACGGTGTCGGTGTGCTCGGCTGAACCCAATGGTTGGCCGTTTCCAGCGCACTGGGACCTCTCTTGGGGCAAAGGTACACGATGTCTTCTTGAAGGCAGCAATCCGATCCGCCGATCACTTTGAGAAAAATCATTTGCTGTCCGTGTACAGGATGTTAGCTATGTGGAAAAGTAATAAAGCAGCGTAAGCCTTAGAGAGAATCACAGAAACGTCCAACGTTGCCTCCCATCCTTTCTACCTCGGAGCAAAGCTGTATGGAAAATATATTAAAAACATGAGTTCAGCTCCACTTTCCAGATGGCATCGTATGATATGATATTTGCTGGCATTTGCTTAAAACTAGACTTTTCTGATCCAGAAGGGTAAAGCTTGTAATATTCTCATCTTCCAAATCCTTGATTTCAGATGTTTGTCGTTCCCATAAATTATCAAGTACAGCCGATAGAAAGCAGTTATTTTCTACGTAATGGAAGTAAGAGAGATTTGTGGATTTGGTATTACATAGTGTGAGCTATTTTAATATGCTGAATGTATAGAAATGCTGAATTTAATATTCTCAGACTAAATCACACCCAATTTCAAGGCAGAATTCCTTCCCTTCTCTGCTGTGTTGAATTCAGAAAACCCCAAATATATGGCATGACCTCCTTTCAACGCACCCAACGCATAAACCTTTGTGTTTGAAGCCTCTTCCATACAGCCTGACTTGGTTCTTATTAATTGGGAAGGTGGTGGCTGAAGAGGACCAGTGACAGGATGGGACAATGCTGTGGTGTGCACCAGGCAGGGGCTATGGATGGGGAAGCCACACTGGCTGCCCTACCTGTGTTCCCATTTCCAACCCAGCCAGCTGCGTGTGGACACTGGGATGAGTTGGCACCAACTCAACCATAGAGATCCATTTGAGATTACTGCTACCGACATGTAATCGTTACAGAAGCACTCACAGACACACTAAATAGTTGGAGTAAATAGGTCTGCTTTGAAGAGAAATTGTCTGCACACGTAGCAGGAAGGGGAAAAAGACGTGTTTCATCAACTTGTGTGGTGTCTCAAAGAGGTGACATAGTTGGCAGCAAGGAGAGCGTGTTGCAACATTTCTCAATTGCAAAGAAAACACTGAGCTGAGCTTTTCTGGACAGATCCTCATCTGGTGTAAATCAGTGAAGCTTCACCAACGTCAAGTTGCTCCTGGATGCTGTTGTCAGGTCTTCCAGAGTTGACGCTATAGAAGCCCATAGTCGCACATATTAAAGTAATCAGGAACATTTTCATTACTGACTGTGCAAGTGAAATGAAGACAGACATAATGGAAATGTGTTCAAAAAATTTTACTGACAAAGGTTTTAAATAAAAATGCTTTTTTTCTCTTGTGTATGACTGTTGTCTAACAGATGCCATTAATACAATGGAAGGATTGTAGTGGAGGGGAGAGGAAATGTATTTCCCAATTCCTACTGGAAATTATGTCTCCACTTAATTCCTCCAAGCAGCTTAGATTCAAATAATTCTTATTTCTTCCCGTTGGCCGTTTCCCATGGCTGCACATCCCTTCTGCACTGGCACTGTCGTTTCACAGCTGTCACACATTCCCATGAACAACAGATCACCATTGGCTGTGTACAGACCATACTGGGGGAGCAGGGGGTATGGATAGAAGGTAAAAAGGACATTTTCAATTTGCAGATTATTTGCTGACTTTGTAAGTGGATTTACTATCTTTTATCTTTGTAAACATGGGAATTTTTTCTTGTTTATCTGTGTGGTCACCTCTCTCATTTGGTCTTGAGTGCAGCTGCACAAAATGTATATCCATATCCCAACCAGCAAGGCAGGACATGGGTTCTTCAGGAGAACCAGGGAATTCTGTGCCCAGCACAAGGAACTATGTGTTACCAGGAGGGCTCACCCTGACCAAGAGGTACTGGGAGATTCTCCTCATGAGAGGAAGCAAGTTCTCAAGCAAGGCTCCATCCTTCAGGGTTCGTCACAGGAAAACACGGTTCTGATCTTCACCCTCCTCCTTCATCATGTTTTCTAGAGCGAATTTTCCCCAAGTCAGGCATTTCCCTGCTGCTTTCTGCTGTCATTACAGAGTCCAGCTCCTCACTTACCGTTTAATTCAAAGGGAGGTGTATATTTTATTCCATATTCATACAGATGTTCATGTGGCTATAGCTTTCAAGAACTTCTAATTCACGTCTGTGTTAAATCAGCCTCTGTCTTTTGCTGACAAACTTGCTGCTTTGTTCTCAGGACACCAGGCATCTGGCACCAAAATTCCAAGTGTTTTTTTCTTCCACCTGTCTTCCCTCTTCATTCTCCGAAACTTCTGTCCTGGTGAGAAACTTGTCACACATTGCTGGGCCGATGCAGAGCTCTGCTTCTGTTCTGTAGTAAGGGAAATATCCACTGGAAGAAAAGGGCTGGTCCAGGCCTGGCGGTGTGCTGGACAGGGAGAAGGTTGACAGGCAGCTTCCCAAGTTGCTGCCTCCTAGGAGCTGCTGGGATGTTGGCTCTACATTGGTCATGGAAGAACATGGCCTCCTCTCTGTCCCCAGAGTTGGGTGGGTGGTCTGTAAGAAACACATACACAGGAGGTGAGGTGTGAATACGTGGAAGAGTGGGGATGACACACTGGAATGATCATTACAGTTACGTGTCCTTCAAGGAGGGATGAATGCCACCTGTTCAATGGGAATGTTGCCCAATAGATATCCACAGTCATGGGGAGAAATTTCCCTTGCAGTTTACCTTCTCAACATCTCCACCAAGCTCTGCACATCCACCTTCTCCTTCATCTTTCCAGTTGTTGTCAGGCTTATCTCCCTCTGCATTTAAGCCATATAAGAGAGGCTGGACAAACTGCTCCTCATTTGATCTGTAATATGGAAAATATCCTGTGGAGATGGCTGAATAATTCACATTCTCCTTCTTCTCAGCATACACTTTGCTGTCATCAAAGCTTTCTTCTGTTTCTGTGTTGATCTGCAAGGCAAGGAGAGAAGATGGGCCCATAAAGACCAGTACCTGCTCCCATCTCTCTGCCATGATCTGCTTGAGATAAACAGAGAGGCGGTCAGAAATTTCCCATCAAAGCTATTTGTGATGGAAAATTGGGACTTCAGCTAAAACACTGGAAAAAGAGCCTCCTTGCACTGCAAATATTTGCATTTTATTTAAAAGCTTAAGTTTCAATAACTAGTTATGATGTAAAAAAAAAATCAGCTCTTTCTTATTGAGTCCTGAAACAATTTCTCAAGTAGAGTTTTCAGTTAAATCCAAATACAGGTTAGCCTCTACCTTCTCAAGTAGTCTTTAGTAATTGATGCAGGCCCTTTCATATTTTCCTTGTCCCGATGAAGGGTTGCAATGAGTAGACTTCAGAAATAAAAGTTCAGATCTCCGACCCCTTCTGTCTGATTTTTTACTCCTGTTTGGCATAGCATGAACCATGGCCTGCAGAGACAGCGCTTTTACCTGATCTGAGGTTAAATGTACCAATTGCATGAGTTTCCTTGACAGATTCCAAACCAAAGACATGAGACTCCCACAGCTGATTTACTCTGATTTATGATCTCCTGAAAATCTTGGTAGACGAGCAGTGCTCCTGAATGCTCTGGAAATGGAAGAACATTGAACTTTCAGTAGAAACTTAAAAAAAGTTGGATCAACCCTCTTTTCCCCCAGATATTTTCTTTTTGAATTTCCCACTCAACTCAAAGAGGCACATGCAATTCCAGGTTTTGAATTAGTTTGGGTCTGATATTTGAAATCAGCTCCCAATTTGTTAATTGAAAAGTCCATTTATCAAATCATCACTATTATAACACCAACTGTCCTAGAAAAATACAGTCCCTTTATAGCCATAAAGTCATAGAGTCTCTACATTTTTTTAGTATTTTAAATAAAGCTTACAAATACCTCATTCAAAGGGGCCTTAATCTACACATCTGGGTAACATGACTGCAACCCAAGGGATCCCAGGGGAGAGACAGAGGGCATTTTTATAGTTACCAGGTACCCAAGAAGCATGGGAGAAGAGAAAGCCTGTAGGGAGAGCACCATCCCATGTCTGCTTTGTTCCCTTGGTGATGGGGTTCCAGGACAGCATCACAAAGTGAGGGACAACTGTCCCACTCCCAGTTGCTTTTATCCCTATCAGAGAGAAAATAAATTACTGAGATAGCCCCTTATAAATGATTGTTTTGGATTTGGATTGTATTGCATTCATCACACACATAAATCCCTTCTTTTAGAAGCAGGTTGGTTCTTTCCATTGTTAGCCTTTTTCCCATGGCTTTGGTTTTGTTGAGTAGTTATCACCTATAACTATAAAGAAGAGATAGGAGGTATGCTACAGGACTCCCAGCTTTACCCAGTCAGCACACACTTAGAAACCATCATTTACTCTGGAAACCTTTAAGTTTTACACTGCTTGCTTCTCAGATTCTTAGATGAGCAGCCCTCATTCCAAGGAAGTTTTTTCATAACTGTGATGATGTCTTGAAGGAAAAACGAGGAAAAACTCCACTAGAAAGCTCTCATACATTTTAAACCACCAGTAATGATGGCAGCGTGGGCATTTCATTGCTTGGCACAAAGATTACATTTCTTGGTGAAACCCAGCAGTCCTGAGCTGGGTAGGGGTGGATGGGGCTGATGAGAGCTCATTGTATTTCTGAGCTTTCCCCACATGTTCTCTTGAAAACGAAACGAGCATTTTTTTCCAAGTTCCAGGAATGGTGAATCAGGGTGAGTTCACCAGCACAGGTCACACAAATCACATTCCTGATCTGGGAGGAAGTTTGTATTACGAAAATACATGTACGAACTTCATCCAGGGAACGTGCTGAACAGAGACTTCAGAAAATGGATTGCTTTTGTTCTCAGTTCCCCCTGGCTATGAAAACTGTCCTCTCCATCCCTTCAGTGACCCCAGGCAGCACCCCAGGGCCGCTCCTCTGCTGCCCTCAGCAGCCCCACAGAGCCTGCTGGATGGGCCACCAGCCAATGTGACTCAGGTGGAAGGATACATTTCAACAGAAATAGCATCAGTTTCAGGCATTTTTTTTTCCATCTCCGTACTAATTACTGCAAAGGCAGTGATCAGTATTAATTTCCTTTTGCTGCGACAGAATAATGCTGCTCTCTTTGGCTGATACATGCAAAAGGAAGAAGGGAATGCCTCAGTTGTGCCTTTCAAGGCATTTTCAAAAGCCACATATTTCCATACTTACATAAAAGTATAAATACTTACTATATCCTGTAAATATATAGAAACATACAAAGACTTCCTGATACCTCGCATTGAAACAGTTATCATCTCTTTTCCTTCATTCAGGTTGCAAATACTTTCTGCTAAATGACAGATGATTTTCCTTATTGCCACAACAGCGTGCGTGTATTTCAGTGTTTAACTGGCAAGTGTGACAAAGTGGAGCACATTCTCTAAGAATACATTAAAAATGCCCATAAATAACTGAGTCACTGAGAAATTCAGAATAAGATTTATCCTCATGTAGCATTCCATCTATTTACCAAAAATTCCAGAGCTCTAAAGCATAGGGATGATTGCGAATAGCCTGAATTATTATTCGTCTCATTTATTATCCTTGTTGCTGCCTGCAGTAAAATGTGGTTTATTATAATGTGATATCTCAACTGCATCAGGATGATATAGCAGCAGCTAATGAAGTGTTCAGGCACCGAAAACCCCGGCTTCATTGAAATTCAGTACCACAAAAATACTGCCAGAACTAATTGCTGTCAGGGGCTGCTTATGCATGTGTCTTAGTTCCATTTCCCAAAATGACAGAGCTAACGCTGGTACAAGCGAACGGAAAAAACCATCAAAGGGGAAAGGAGCAGCCCCTGAGATCCCATCCCCACAGGTGCATCCTTTGCAGTGTGTGCCCACGGGACGTGCTCATCCCTCAGCCTGGCAGCTTCCTCCAGGAGCCGCACTGCCACCGTGCCCAGAGCAGGCTGAGGATTTCTTTGTTTTCAATTCAAAGGTAGAATCTTTCTGCAGAGGAAATTAAGGGAGAACGATTGAGAAGGGCAGGGTCTTAAGGAAAAGATGGAGAATCTCTGCTGCCTCCAGCACACTCATATTTAGGCCTCTTCTCCCAGGTAGTGACGATAGGATGAGAGGGCATGGCTTTAAGTTGTGCCAGGGGACGTTCAGGTTGGGTATTAAGAAAAATTTATCCTCAGAAAGGGTGGCAGTGCACTGGCACAGGCTGCCCAGGGAGTGGGGGGATCCCGATCTCTGGAGGTGTTCAGAACTATGGAGATGTGGCACTTGGGGACATGGTCAGTGGGCATGGTGGAGTGGGTTGGAGTTGGACTTGGGGATCTTAGAGGTCTTTTCCAACCTTAATGATTCTGTGGTTCTATGACTCTATTCTGAATTGCCAGTGTGTGGGCAAGGCATGGGCTCTGGGACAGATAAGGACCTAGGATGTGATGGCAGAAGGCAGAGGTGAGCACCAGAGCTGCCTGAATGGATGTTCCACCCCCCCTGCACCTGTGGGTGCCCCCAGCTCCTGCTCCCCTTGCACCCATCCCCATACAAGACACAGATCCTCCCTATGCTCCAAAACGCATGCCCCCTCCCTGAAAAACAGACCTTCTTTCCAAGCAGGGAATGCTCCTTTCCAAACCAGCCAGGAAGGAAGGGAGAGCAATCTGTGTGCATGGCCGATGTTTGTGAGGCGGAGACTGCTGGAGGAGCTCACTGTACAACTCAATTTGCACGATGTCTGAGCATTCCTCTTTCAAAAGTCAGCCCAAGCAGATCGTTCCAGATTCCCCTTGCCAGAATCCTTGGGATGGGTCCAAGGGAATGATCTTGACTGCTGCAGGTGGGTTATGGATCCCCTGGGAAGCGCCCGAGGTGTCGGGGAGTTCACTAATTACGCTCATTACAGCTTTTAGGGGAAGGATGCTCTCAGCGCGGCAAGTCACGGTGCTCAGAGCAGGGCACCTTTCAGACACCTCCTGATGTGAGCAAGGTGAAGAGGGTCATTTCTCCTTGCATTTTTACCTTCTGGAGTCCAACTCTGCTCCGGAGATCGGTGGGAGGAAAGCTGTCCTTTTTTGGAGCCTTCCAGCGTTTTCTATAACAACTTCCCTCCAACTTCAGACCTCTGTGACTTGGCCAGTTTGATTCAACAAAGACGACTTTTATTATCTTACTGAAAAGCCTGGATGTGCTGCTATGTCGTGCTTGCTACATACACATTTTTAAGCATTAGTCATGCCACAACATCTGCTTTTTATTGGTAATTACACTATCCACATTTTAATAAGAGGTAATTCTTAAATTTCTCATAAAATATATACGACTCCAGGGAAAGAAGGTGAAAGGTTTTGCAAGCCTCTCACAGCCACAGGACCAAAATGAGTGGAAATAAATCCTTCCCAAGCAAAACTTGTACAACCCCTCACGACAGCGCGTCCAGGGATGCTGTGTGATTTGCCGTCCCCTTTTCTCCTAATTGTTCACGCTCTGCAGAACAGACCAGCACAGTCTGTGTGCTGCAGCCCTTCTGGGTGCTATTAATTTGCTCAAAAATAGAGACCCGGTGCTAAAACTGCCCATATATGGACACCCCCTCCTGGGTGTGACCTCCTTGGAATTAGCGTGGAGGGGGTTCTGCGAGATCAGGTCAGAACTGGGGACCAGTAAAAGTTTTAAGGCTGTTTCCAAGTGTTGTAGACACCCCAGAACTGCAAATAGGTGTCTGGATTAATGGACCGTAGCTTGTTTTCTTCCTTATTTATTGTAGGCTCAGTTGAAACAGAGTCAATATAGTATGGCTGAAAAATGAAGCACAGCTAAAGCGGAAGACCAATACCTAGATAAAGCATCATGAAAAAATCTTTCAGGGTCCATTAACATCTTCCTGTTCCCTATTTCCCCCTCTCTCCCTGCAGGTGAGTGCTGCGTTGCTGCTCTGGCCATGGCAGAATTTGCCTCTTTGACTCCTCGGCACGTTTCCAGGGATATTATCCAGTCATTCTGGAAAATTTGACACTTGACAAACGACACTTCTGCAAGGTCATCCTTAAACCTTTGAGAAATGGGGAGCTTTTTCAGCTGCCCCTGCCCTTCCCTGAATGCCAGCAGCCAAGCCCATATGGAGCATTGTGGGCTGAGCTCGTTGTTGATGCAAATGCATACGACTAGTTTTGATTAAAAGCAAAATGCAGAATTGACTCAAACTGCCTTTTTGTTTGAAAAGCTTCAAGCTCCTCATTATCATCAGGCTTTCTTTCAGGGCAGGAAATTGGAATTTCCGTGAAATAATGCTGAAAGGCACAGGGTAAAGTCAAAGAACATTTAAGTTCCGAACAAATGGAAGGATAAATGTGCAAAACAAATTTGGGGACACTCAGCTAAACATTTGGGGGCACATTATGGCCCGTGGGTTGTTTAAATTATGCTATGTGTATAAAGCAGCCACATATACCAGCAGGACACAGCGGTGGAGTTGAGAGCTCTTTTCCATACACACAGTTACTCATAGCTACGCAGTATGTAATTATGGCATTCAATACCCAAGAAGGGTTTGTACTGTGGCTTGCCTGGATTGCACGGATTTCATATGAAAAAAAAAGGAGCTCATTCCAGAGCCCAAAGAGACTTTGTGCAACCCCAGGGCTGCTTGGCAGCACTTGGCAATGCAGTGCCAGGAGAGATGTGCTGAGCACAGCCAGCATGCAGGTGGGCCAGCACCGACCTTCCTCCCTGGGATGTCATCGGAAAATCCTGGCTCTGAGGGAAACTGGAAAGTGGCAACAGCTTTCTTCTGTCTTTCAACACCAGGATGAATCTGGCAAGAGAATCTCTTCATTTTTATGGGGTTTTAATCATAGCCAGGGCTGGAACGGCCCTCCCAAACGAGAGCGGTTGGTGTTTCCCAGCAAAGGAGCAGGCTACTCTGTGTGTGACGTTACAGAGTGGTTTCTTAAGTTTCCATGAGGAGGAAAATAAAAGGAAGCACATTTTTGCCAAAGACTATATTAAAACGTTGTATTTCGGTTACAAAGAAAAGCTCTCTGGAATTAGAGAAATGGGGAATTGTAATTGCTTTGTCCCATGCTCTGTACTGCAGATTTTAATAACAAAACCAGTTATTTCCTAATGTTTTCTGCCTGCCTTCCCTGGTCTGCAGCAAGCTCGTGGCACTCAGGTCAGGTCTGTTTGATGGGGATGGTGAGAAGTGGCTTTAAGGCACTGATCTGCAGAGGATTCAGAGCCACTGAGCAGGTGAGAGTCTGCAGATAGGTGACCATTGCTTCACTCTGCTCACCCGTGGCATTACTGGAAGTTGCCTTCGAGAGATGTACTTCCAATTTCAGAAATACTTGCACAAATTAAAATCTGTTAAAAACCGAAAAGTAATTAATGAGATGCAGATTAACCATCTATGCACTCACGGATCTCAGCTCCATCCCCAAGAGTAAAGCTCAGTCTGGTTCCACCTTCAAACACCTCTTCTTGCTCTGGTGGATGAAATGGGATTCACCTCTCCCTGCTGTAAGAGCAAGAAAACCAATTACTTTTACTTTGTTGTTGTTGTCGTTCCACCACAAACAACTCATCACTGTGTCTGCAAGACAGCCCCAAAAGGAGGAAAAGTATTACAGCTGACAGCACATAGGAACTGTAAGAAGCTTAAAATAGAGAGAAGGAAAGTGTATGGGGGATTGGCACCGTAAAGTTTTCTTAAAACAAACCTGACTCTGCTTTCATGCTGGTAGGTGACAGCAGAGAGAAAACTCCATGTGTGTTTAAAAGACAGCTCATCTTTAAGAAATGTTATGGAAACCTTGAGCAGATATGAGCAAACAGCCCTGCGGCGGTCATTTGTCTTTGCTGTCAAGAGGAAAATTAAGGCTCCAGGGGACACAGAGGCCAGGTTTGATGGATGCTTGCAGCAGAAGACAAGTGGGTCAGCATTCCTGTCTGCCATAAAGTCGTGTTCTTTCCCAGGAGAAAAGTTACTGCACAAAGAATACACCTGTAGGGAGGAGAGAGGGGATGGGAAGAAAAACAGTGGATAGATGCAAAAATTTTAAAAAGTAAGTGTCTCTTCTTGTTTGGTATTGACAGGAATTACCCTACTTCAGAAAGGAGAACTGCATGCCACGAGCTGGGGTCTCTCTGTAGCTGGCTGAGTGTGTTTGTGAGCAGAGCGTCACGAGGCAACTGCATCTGCATTAGCTTCAGCACACAGATCTGAGCAGCAGGTGTCCACACTGCGTGTTTTCAGAGGGATCAGACCCAGTACTGACTGACCATTAGTGACCAAGCACTTGAGTGAGCAGGAGTGCATCATCTGATGCGGCATCCCCCAAAAGCCAAAAAGCCATCCAGTTCATGTGCTGCAGCACCACGAGCCAAAGGGAGCAAGCTGCAAGAGGAGATGGTTGGGGTATTTGCTTCCAGATTCCTGATCCTAATGACAACACTGATGTAGTCATACCTGGATACAGTGCCTATGGCTTAGGACAACCTTCCTCAGCCTGCAGGAGACTCATGGCAGCCAGGTGGTGGCTCTGACCAGTTTCATGCTGGCATCTCTCTGCTCTTCTCCATCCTCTTGCTGACTGTGAAAGTCCATGTCCTGTGACAGACAACACTGTGCAGTTGTGTAAATCCAAAACATCCCGTTTGAGACCCATCCCTCAAAAAGGAAAAGAAAATTCTATTTCTGTTAAAATCAAAACGTAAGAAAACGTTGCCTCTTGGATACCTTTGTAGCTCTTCTAGACCAAGTATCCTGTCCATCCTCTTAAGACACACATACAATCTCAGAGGACATCTAAGATCCGAGATCCATTTTAAAGGATATGCACACCCAAATCAGCTCTGCAATATATAAATTTCTACTTGAAAACAACATTAGACTCCTGCAGACATCCTACTTCAGCCAGGGAAGACACGGTGAGTCATGCTGCTAGTTTTACTGATTTTGTTTGGTTTTGTTTTCTGATTGGATTTCAGCCATAAAACACGGAATCTCATGATTAATGTTCAGCAGATTTCCACTGAGCAATACACGGCCTTGGGTTACTAATATGTTTAAATATGATTTTTTTTTTTGTGATAATATTTCAATATTGATAACTGCCAGTGCTGGAGAAAAAGGCACAGGTAGGCTCCAAATCTTGAGACTGTCCTAAACGCTATTAAAGATTTTCAACTTTGTAATTAAATTAGCGTTTCTTCATCTACTTTTTCTATTTTAGCATTGAGGATGTACTGAGGTCTTTAAACCGACTTTTCTGCAGTTCTCACATAATCACAGGCTCCGGGAGGGGGGCTTTACAGAAACACGGCATATAATGAGACATGCTAGTAAGCTGCAGAGTTTGGCAAGCACAGAGATCTCTGGAGAGACTCAAGGTGTTTATAGACATTTCAGCCACCACAGATCATAAGGACTCGCCTTTAAATTCTCAGCATCTGCAGCTGTTTCGGAGCAGGTACTGAAGGTTCCGGTGACACAGGGCAGGACTGTACTGACAGCAGTGTCCAAGCACAGCATCTCCTCCATCAATTAATCCCCAGGAAGGGACACGCTCCTGCCTGCCTGCAAACCTCCTCAATGCAGCATCCTTAGAAACACGTTAAACTTCCGTCCATCCTGTGGCATTGAAAGGGGAGGAATAAAGGGAAATACTCTTTGGTTTCCAGTCCCCCACCACTTGCACACACTCACAGTGGTGGCCGTGAACCAGCAGTTGGATCATCAATTCATGCTGGTCCAGTTAGCCATTCCATTTATTTTAAGGAATATATTCTCCACTTGGCATTCAGTTCTGAACATCCAGAAAGAATGGAACCGTTCACGGTTGCAGCAGCTCTGTAGCACTGTGTTTGCTTGAAGCTTTGACTCTTTTTCCTCTGGCAAACTCAGTGGTGGAGCTGGAAAACAGGTCCACAACTGTCCTTGGTGCTTCTGGGATCATCTCACGCTTGGGTTTCTAACACAGGCGCCCAACCCCTATTCACTACTTACTGCAGCAGTTACTGCAAGCAGCTCACTTCCTCCAAAAAATTGGGTGAAAACGACCTCTGGTGCCAATCCTTCTGCAAGGACCTCAGTAACCCTTGTGCCCCCATAGGGGAGGATGTAATGTGCAGGAGCACATTCCCAGGCCCTGACAGCACCTCCCAAGGCTGTGCGGGAAGGGAAGGACTGGGCTGGCTTTCAGGCTCCCCTCCTCACCTGGGAGCAGGGCTCAGAGCACATTCGCTGAAGCCGCTTCTGTGTTTTTCCCAAATTCCCTGCTTAATACTTCCAGTATGATTCTGAAGGAAAATTAATACTTAAGCAAGGGTCAGCATGCAAACTGCTAAGAGATCTCCATGCACGCACCCGTATCTTCCCGCTCACCATCACAACGATGGACCTCAATAGCCACCATCATTTTTGCCAGATGGGCTTTGACCAAAGTTATGTTCAGTTTTCCTGTGACTGAGTTTGCCCAGAGAGGTGGCTTAAGGGAAAGAAATGGAGTTCACCCACGCAAGGCTCAAGGGAAATTTGAATTCAGTTTGCACAGTTTCCTTGATCCAGAAACCCGATTTCAATATTCACACTTACATGATCCAGCACTACGAAAATCTGCCATTTGCTCTTCTCCAATGAGCCATGCAGGGCAGCAACATCACACCCCTGAGTATTATGAAAAGGAGATTCATTTTTCTTAAGTCACAGATACATCTGAATCCGTATTAAAAGCAAATGACAAAATCCTGCGCTGTTGGAAGGAGCCAAGGCACACCATGGTCACGCTAGAACTAAGATCTGCAAATACACCTTTGGAAACGATGCAGGCTCCCCTGTGATGATGAGCTGGCAAGCTTGCAGCAGTGCTCTGAGCCTGGAATTTGCTCTGCAGGAGCTGCGGTTGGGTTTCCTTTTGTTGCTGTTGTTTTGCAATGCCATAATAAGTGTTGGTGAATTTACAAATCATAAAAGCTTGAACCATGGGTGGGTGCCTTCATCCCAGGACCAGAACAAACATTTCTGGTGTCAGCCCATTCCAGAGGGATTTGAAGTGTTATAAATTAAAAAATAATAATAAAAAAATTAGCAAAAAAAAAAAAGCTAAACAAGCAACAGCTGTTTGGAACCAGGCCCTAAAGCCAAAGTATATAAGTGGTGTCCAGACAAAAGCTTAGAGACAGGGACCAAAAAAATGCTCAGCACAAGAACCACAAGGGTGATTTCTGGCTATGCTCCTCACAGGACACTGGTTTTCATCCGGCCACAAGGAATTGACTCTTCTCAGCAACATGAGAAGGCTTGCAGACCTACTGCCACACTGACCCGGTGGGCATGAGCAGCCCCAGTCCCTAGTGATGATGAGTGGCACCTTTGGGACTCATCCCTTCTGACTGTGCAGGGGCTGCAGATTAGAAAACATCTAAAACTGCTGAATTAGGAAACCACCCATAGAAATGCAAGCAAACAAGAGATAATAAGAGAATAAATATCAAAAGAAAATGCAGCAATTCCCGACAGCCACCAATGGCCTCCTATCAAGGAGCTGTAGACACACACGGTCCTCAGCTGAATTATAAGTATTAATGTGTTTGAAAGGTATTTGCCCTTTGGACAGCCATGTTTTTGTTTTGAGCTTCAGAAACATAAATTACAGCCATTTAAAGCCCAGGCTTACATTTTACTTCAATGACGTAAATGAGTTCCCAACTTTCAAAGGCCAGCTGTCCCTTACAGCAAGAGGTTGCAATTATATAAAATTCTTTTACTGCATGGAGGTATTTTCAGTCCTTTAAGTTTATGTGCCCCAGGTGAAGCAATATAAACAAACTATAGCTGTTGCAACTGTGTTAATAATGGAAACTGCGTTTGGGAAGTTTTAGGGATAAAACCTATAACTTTATACTGCTAAGGTGTCAAACCTTTCAAATGTAAAACAGAAGTGCAGCTGTGGAAGACCCCAAGAAAGGTTTCTGAAAAGCCAACATTTACCGTCTCTTTAGGTATAACAAAGGCAGTAGCTTCCAAGCTGCAGTCATTAATAAGAACTGCTGGAAAAAAATAAGGTTAAGAATACGTTTTAATGGATCTGAGTTTTCGGTGAGCTTCAGATACACAGAGTTAAATCCACCCCGATCCAGACTCACTGAGATCCATATTTTACAGATGTGCATGTATTCTTAGCCAATGGCAGCAAGAAAATGCTGAGGTACAGTATGAGCGTGGATGTGCTGAAGAGGAACACTGCAGCATGGGTCTCAGCTCAGGGAGCTGCTTTTCAGCCACAGTGCTTGAGTGTTCTGCAGTGAATTTCCAGTCCCTTGGCTTAAACTTCCAAAATGGACTAAGCCAGGCAAAATTAATGTCTGCAATAGTGCAAGAGTTGGCTTGCTTTGTTTGTTTACTTCTTCTTTTCTCCAGCCCTAGTAGATGAGTAGAGAAATGCCACTACCTTAAAAGAACTCTTTGACTATTCAGAGCCAACAAAACGCATCAAGAAGTACTGGTGTGCCTATGGATGGCTCTGATTTTCTGCCCCTTCCAACCTGGGAGCGTGGTGCAGCAGCCAAGAGCACACTGTGTTCCCAGCTGTGCATGCACCTGGACCTGAGCTTATGCTGCTTTCTAACTTGAACAGAGTAGTGTAGAGGGGAAGGGAAGGGCCGTGAAGTCAATGGCCATGATGTTTATTTAGGCAGGTGCTGAGGGCAGTAAGGGGAGGTGGGCTCTAGCAAGGCAAAGGCTTTGAGGCAGAGGAAGGAAGGTTTGGATGCAGCGCACGTCTTGTGCTTGGTGAGCCAACAAGGGGGAGAATTAAACTTCAAAGGCACTCATTGCACAGCTGATGACATTTAGGAAGAAAAGGGAAATTGTTGCTTTTCTAGAAGATTTACAAATGCCATCCGTGTCCACGGGTGTAATTTTCCATTAAGGAAAAAAGAATATCTTAAGTAACATATGGACCATGCAGTCAAGAAGTTACCATAGCAACGGGCTTCCTAAAAATCCCTACATATGTATACAGAAAAAATGCATGTAGTAATTATAGACGCATGTCTAAACTCATTTATAAGCCTCATCTTCCTAGCAGCATTTTTTTCTATTAAAAATCTAATTCACGCGCCCAACATCAGCTTACTGTGTTGCCTCTTGAACCTGCAAAGTCAAAAGCATCACAACTGACAGTCACTGACAACAGAGCAAAATCTAATTTAACTAATTCAAAATACGTGCTTTAAGCATTAAGGAATGGTTATGGAACCAGAATGAACTGAGCTCTGAAAATACAGCTGAGATGACATTTAAGTTCAGAAAATGTTAGATGTTAAAAATATACAGATGAAAGGGTGCGACCCTCAGAAAAGCATTTAAGAAAAAAAGGAAGGGAAAAAAAAAAAGTGAATTACCAGGGCAGGAAGGAGCTCGGGGTTTACAGTCCCTTTGCACTGTGGTCCTGGTGTGGGGATCGGTGGGACATGCCATAGATCACCTCCTCTCACAGTCCCAGTGCTCCCATCACGGCAGGCTCAGGGACCTGCATTTCTCCTGTTTAATTTTTGGCAGTGTTTGAAGGGATCTTAAAGACTTGTGGCTTGCCACAGCATATTTCCACATTTCTTCTGTTTTCCATCATCAGGAACCAGAGGTCTGCCTTGTTGTCTGCTGGTCACCCTGGAAATTTAGCAAAGATAGATTTCCTAGATGTCCAAACCCTGCTGTTGAGAGGAGATGAGGATATGGGGTCAGTGCAAAGAAAAGACCTTCTGCAGACACAGCTGTCTGTGGGATGGGAGCCCACGAGGGACCTCAACCTTGTCTTCCAGATCCTGCTCTAAGAGATGCGGCGAGGAGACATTGCGCCCTCGTCCCTGGGGCACAGTCATGTCCTCTCAGCTGGCTAGAAATGGGGAGGATTCATCATTAATTAAACATAAATTTGGCAGCCTGATGTCACAGTCCTTGAGCTGACAATGGTAAATGCTGAAGGTCAGCTGTAAATCAGCGCTGGGGAATGTGTTCAGCTGCACCCAAAGCCCCAGGTGGGGCTCAGGTCTCCTTTTGATTTATCTTCAGCCAGCAAACAAATCAATGCAATGATGAACAAATGAGTGGCTTCTCCCTGCCTACTGGTGTTACAGAAAGACCCTTAGTGAGGTTCCACACATGCTCCAACCCGGCGGCACCGAGTCTATTCTGTGAAAACTATTTCCTTCCATCACACCTGGCTCCCATTGCTGCGGGTGGGAGTTGGCTCTAGGTGAGCTCTGCCAAAATCTGAGCTCTCGCTCAGGGGACGCTGCGGCCCTGCTGCACAAACAAGGCTCTGCTGTCACAGCAGCAGCCGGCCCCAGGAAGACCCTCACTTCCTTTACAAAACAAATCATCTGAGATGTCAAGCGAGTACCTGCCCATTGCTGGGATATTTCACAGTCCCTCCATCCTCTGGTTGCTGTTCCTTTCCCTGGTCTGAACATCACCTGTGTGGATTCCATGCAAAAGGAGCTGCATTTCAGCCTTTGACACATTCTGTGTGTGCCACCTCCTCTTGCATACCCTTATAGCACTTCCAACTGCTCATTCCTTCACCATTTCAAAGCAAGCTAAGCAGCTGGTGAGAAGACAGAACAGGAAGAGGCCCAGCAAATGTGTCTTCTGAGGGAATGCATGGCTCTTAAAGAGACATTTCTCCTGCACTGAACATTGACAGAGAGCTAATAACAGTCCTATGTCCCTGGAGCACTTGTTCTTGATGAGAGCTATTTCCATCATGAGCTTCAGCTCTCTCCCCCTGGCTAATCTGTGGCAAAGTCACTCAAGAAGAGATGCAGCCATGGCTCCTCTTATATGAGCAAAGCATTATTTGTTCTCCCTGAGTGGAAATCGGCACTGTTAGAGATCCAGAAGAAGACCTGGGCTGAACTTAAATCCTTTCTGCATTGTGAATGGGTACAAAAGTAGCTTTCTCTCTAATATCGTTTAGCTCTTCTTTTGCACAGACATTTGATTCCACCTTGCTTCATCAAAGGCATCTTTGGACCTGAAAGGTGCTACCTATTTTCAGCAGTGTCCCATGGGATGTAAAACTTCCCTTCTGCCTGCAGGAAGGGGCAGGAGTTTTCTGCCCAGATGAAATCTCATTGGTTTTGCTTATTTTCTTCTTCTGCGTAGGCAACAGGGGAGAGGCCTTGCTAGGCAATGAGAAGGCAAGATCTCATCAGGCCAGGACTGGTGTCCTTCTGCTGGAGAGGAGGCTTTAATGGGTGATGACCAAGCTCAAACTTACAGCTTACAGGAAGGTCTTTCCACCTTGCTGCTTTGCCCAGTGACCCCCAACCAGCTCCCAGCCTCAGCTGAGCAGAGGTGGTCCTCCCCCAGCATGTGGCAGAGCAAGGCACGGTCCGTGGGGAGGAGAGCAGCCCGTTGCAACATTCCTTCCAGCTCACATTTTGCCATAAATGGAGAAACAGATGGCTTTTAGGAAACATGGAACCATGTCTGCATGTCATGGGACGGCCACACTTGTCCCTCTCAAGGGGACTGCAGTTCCACCCTCCTCTCACTGAGAATGTGTGGTTTTATGGACGATATGAAGTTACGCAAACGTTTCTTTGAAATGGCCATTCTTGCTCCTTATGGGCATACAATTTTCCTGGTGGCTAGACACATAATATTTTTTTATTAATTCTTTGTCTAGTAAAAAAATCCCTTAACACAGAGAACCTCACACGTCTTTAGGACTCTAACCAAGGAATACCAGTTCTGAATAGGGCAGAGCACAGCAGTATCTTAACATCTGGCAACAACAAAAAGCCAGCAATGAGAAAGGGGCAGTGAGCAGTGCTGTAGGGCTGCCTGGCCTACTTCTTACCCTGCAGCAGGCATCCTGCTTGATTTGTATGAGATAATTCTCCCTCGGGTCCTCATTTTGGCACCTGTAAGAAGTAGAGGTAGAAAAAAGCATCATCACTTTACTCTAAGAGAGGAATGGTTTAAAGACACAAAGGTGCAGGCATTACATGGAGGACTGAAACAGGACGGCCTTTCTGCAGAAAATGGGTTTTTATAAAATTGGTTACCTAAAGATGAGCTCTGCTCTCTGCACGTAGCTTTGCCAAATGCAAGACTTGAACATTTTGTTGTGTCTGCTCGGCATAGCCCAGTTTCTGTTGCTGAAGGGGAGCTTGCCAAGGCTGATGCTGTGACCCACAGGCTGCATGCTGCAGGGCAGCACACACAACCTGCTGCCTCCTCCTGACCTGCTGGGCAGGGTCTGTCCACCCCCAAAGCACAGGCACCTGGGGCTCCAGACATGTCAGTGATATCAGGAGTTCTGGTGCCCACACTGAGCTCACGTCTCTATCCAAATCAGTGCAGCAAATGTCACCTCTGCTGGCACCCATTCAGGAGGGTATCTTAGGAAAGATCTCAGACTCCTTTGAAATGAGATTTAAACACTAACTCACGTGCCTCCTTGAGCAAAGATACATACACACACATGATGATGGGGAGGAGGTGGCACGGTTCACGTGGCACAAAGCCTAGTGGGGAAGTTTCCAACAATCACATCCTCCCCGGGCCAGCAACACGGTGCCTCAGATCCATAGATTTACCCCTCAGGCTTGAGGAGAGGCCGCTCATGGGACACACTGCTGTGACCTTTTCCAAGCTCTCCCCAGGCTAGAGAAGCTGGGTTTGAAAAAATGTCATTTGCCAAATGATTTCTTAATGGTTGTGTCTTCGGGTGAAATTTGTCATACTTTTAATCTGCTGCAGAAGAAAAGTGGAAGCACAGAAGTCTATGATTTTTAATGTTCTAACACTTACTTCAGTGCTTCAGTTTTTATTACAATTATGTTTGTGGGAGACAAAATTTCTAAAGGCCAACATTTAATGTCGCTTTCAGCTTCTAATACATTTTTAATTAGCATCAGAGAATGCTAAAACCATCCTTTTACTGCTTTAGAAGTGAAGAAAAGACTCCGATACCTGAGTGTGCAATGCTTCCACTCCCATTAGAAGTGAACAGTGGTGAGATACACCTTCCTTTTACTGCTTCCCTTTCACATAGTTGTGATGTTGCTCAGTTGATTTTCACTCATGCTGGATTTCTCTCTGCAGGCTTCTTGGTGAGCACGTTGCAAAAGCCAACTGATCCTTTTAAAGCTGGCAAGAAAAAAACTGCTCTTTTTTTGATCAAAAATGCTGAATACGCATCTCTTGCAACATCCAGTCACATATCCATTTATTCATCTGCATCTGTAAGTGTTGGGTTGTCTGCTGGTGTGCACTCATGTAGCTCCAGTAGCAGCAGAGCGATGTGCAAACCAGTGCCATTGGGTGGTCTGGATCCCATTTCAAGGCTGCACGTTCTTCCATATGACAAGTATCCCCACTGAGCAACATGGTTTAGTGGGCACAGTGGGGATGAGCTGATGGTTGGACTTGACGATCTTAGAGGTCTTATCCAACCTTAATGATTCTATGAAATAAAATGCATAAATTATCCTCTTAAATAATGATCCCTGGATTTAAGCCATCAGTATTGCTAATAGCTTGCATCCACTTCTGGCATTACATGGCACTTATAACTGGGAAGTTCCACCATCCAGTGATCTGGGCCACGTTCTGACACCTCCTTAACCTTTAGAGAAAGCAGAACTGATGGCTAGGTGCTGTTCTTTAACTGCTGTGTTTCACAAAGGAAATTCTGCATGAATTGCATGTCTTGAAGAATAAGTTGAAACGTAAGTGCTGAGAGAAAAAAGGTTCTTCTTTGTGTTCTGAAATTCCAATTAAACAACGCTTCCACAGTCACTACCTGTTGGGCAGTTCTTATGTTTTCCATCCCTAGCGCATCTTCACAATTCCTGAAACGAGTGACTGGTTTTCGGCTGCTTCCCTTCCTGGCAGACAGAGCTCACACACTGGCTGGGGATGCTCCAGCACATCTGCATGGGGCTTTCATCTGGCCCTGCCCTCCCCTTTCATCTGCCGAGAGGAGAGCGCGGGTGTTGGCCTGGCTGCACAACAGAGCAGAGGGAACGGAAACCCGCGAGTAAACAGCTCCTCTGTGCTGCCCTCTGATTACCTAGCAGGGGAATATTCTGATCGCTAATATTACAAATTAAGATGTGACTATTATAAATAGAGCAAATGCATATGGTGTTCTCGGAGATGCATAATGCAGACATCACATCTTGATCGTATTAGGTAAGGCTTATGTTTATAGACGGCGCGTTCGTTCACAAGCAGCAATTTGGGAAGGAGCCGCCTGGACCAGGATGTGAACTTTGCTACGAGGCTCTCTCGTGGTGCAGAGCCATTTGCTGCAATGTGTGTCCAGACGTGCTGGACTTGCTAAATACGTTTTTTCCCTAGTATGTGGATTGAGATGGATGGTGGGAGGTGAAAACACCAAATGTCTTACGTGGTAATCTTGTCTTACCATATAGGTCAGGAAACTAGGGACTAACATGGGGATAAAGACAGCAAGACTCTGAAGACTAAACATCCAGGATGAGGAAAATGTATCTCATACTGGCAGTAAGACAAACAGATTAATGTAAAAATGTAAGAAAGGCTGCAGTGGGCCAGAGGGAAGGTGGAACTGTCCCAGGAGCCTGTGGCCAGCTGCAGCCGGCACCTCACATCTGAGGACCACAGGGACCAGGCTACAGGGACAAGGCAAGCCTATGCCCCACTGGTTTACTTTCCCAGCTTGAAGCTTTTTTATTTATTTAAAATCTCTATTTGTTGCTCTGCATCATTCCCTTGCTCCCTAAAACCATCTAAACTTCTTTGCTCCTGAAAAACAAGTGACATTAAGGATCACTTCATGCACAGTGGCCCCGAAGGAAGGCCCCCATGTGGGGTATCAACCCAACATGGTAACAAAGCCCATGCACAGCATCCCATCACATCCATGCCTCATTCCTCTTGGCCACTCACAGAGGGAGGGAGCTGTGGGACACAGGGATGGCAGCATTAGTCACCTCCACACCAAGGGCCCTGGAGCCAGTCTGTGTTTGTGAAATATTTTGATGAGTGTTTGGTTTCTATTGGTGACATAAATCAATCTCCCTGCCATGGCGCTGGTTTTCCAGAACAAAGAATTCCCAGAAAAAGGGGAATCCTGCTGCTGGCTTGTATAACACAAATGTAGGGTCCTGCTGGCCACATGGTATTTCCAGCACTAGATTTATTTTTTTCTGCAGGATGCAACCAGGATGCTAATGAAAACAACACATGGAAGACCTCTGGATAAGCCCCAGTGTCTGCTGAAGAGCGCATAACTCTGGTCTGGAGCCTAAAGCAAACACAGATGCATCTAAAACAATTATCAAAGATAAACAACGTGAGCCTTGAGAAGGAAAGGAAGGTCTATATGTGTCTGCAGACCAACTGCTGGCTGCTCCAGTCTGCTGAATTAACTTGACATACGAAGGAACAAAAGGAATAGGAGCGGAATGCACAAATGGACACAGAGGGGGTGCTGAGGTGAGTTTCGTGCAACGATGAGCCACTGTGCTCCTCTAGACAGGGAAAGTTCTCCACATCCCCACTTCACTGTGTGGTGTAACCAGGAGCACTGAGAGCCTCACCCTCCAGACAGCCACCCCCAAAGGCTGACATGACTGCCCCCGTCCTGCTGCACTGCCAAAGCTCCCAACCTAAAGGTGAACTGTGGGCAGTACAATCAAAAAGAGAAAAAGCCAAACCTCTGCTCCTCAAACTAGACCTCTTCTGCCTGGAGGGAACTGAGGAGCAGTCTGTTTCTCCTAATGTGAGTGCTGTGGGCAGCCCTGGGCTAAAGCTTCCACAGACAGCATCAAAATGTTTTGACAACTTTAAAGGGGAATTTCTGTAGGGGAAAAAAAAAGTCTTTCTCCCAGGATGGATTACAACAAATGGCAAGCATTTTTCTCAGCTACAACGGTGAATATTTTATGGAGCTCTTTGATGGGCAAATTTCGTTCTGATCATAGGTGATATATTACAAACATCCAGAAAACATGCCCAAGCAGACAGACGAGTTAAAAACGTGATTTTCTTTTTGGCAATTCACACAGTGGAGAAACAGATGACTGAGCACAAGAGCACTGCAAAGAGAGGTGATAAAAGCAGCCCTCAGCCCAGCAAAAACCTTTCAGACCAGTTTCATGGATCCAACATGCCGGGTGGCACCCCGACTGTTGCATGATCTAACAGAGTTCTCCCGCATTACTAATATGGGCTTAATTATGTTTGCTGTGTCTGATTCCTGTAATTTGTCAGTGGAAAGCACTACGGAACTATAAGTGGATAGGAAATTATTTGGTTGGAAAGTTGGGATCTTTTTTTTTTTTTTTTTCCTGCCTCAAAATATCTCTGGCAAAGTATGAAGGACTTTTCCATCGATACTGGCCATTCAGTAGGTTCTCATGAAATTTTGGTTTGCCTTGTGATATTTGTCAGTTTTCTCCATGGAAAAATATATTTTTGGACAGGCGGTAGAAATACCCAAGAATTCGGAACATAGATTTCAACATCCCCCAGCTGCAGGAATTTGGTATTGACAGCAGATCTGCTCTCCAGCCTACACAGTGAGACAAGGCACTGTCCTGCAGCTGACACCTCCCTACCTTTGCTCTTGTTCCTGGCACCCAGCAAACACAAGAACTGAACGCTCCCCAGGTGTAACCCTGCACCTCTGTCATCAGCTCTGACCTTGGCTGCACAGGAAGCTATTTAGCAGAACGAAACTTTGGGGGAAAAAGAAACCATTGCTGTAATCACTGCTGGACCACTGATGCCCAATTCACTAAATTTCCCCAAGCCTCAACACAACAATTCTTTAAGAGAATCCAGTTATCTTTTCTACTTATCAAACCTTATCTAGAATGAAAATTTACTGTTTCTTCCCTGTGTCAAGCCCATCCTCTCTCCAGCCACTCAGCTACAAATGCAATTGCTGAGTAGGGAGCAAGAAAGTGAGAAATGCTCAAATCAAGCACAGGGTAGCATGTAACAGCCCATAAAATGAAGTCTGCCCAAGTGACTGCTCTCAGAAAAATTTTTGCAGACTTTCTATAGGAGAAATCTTGTAATTCATCTTGCCACAGACCTATTCTCTGGGAATCCAAGAGGAAAATGCCATGGCCTCACTTTCTTATTAAGTGGCAACAAGCAGACCTCGTTCTTCCTGTGTAACCACACACCCAGTGTGCATTCCTGCTTGATTTCTGTCCCACTCAGAGCTGCAGAGTTTCACATGTTATTTTTTAAGTAGGCAGAAGGATAGCGCCTTTAGAAAACCTTCCTTACCCCAATCAGCAGTGCCAGGGCTTTGCACATCTGTTCATTCTCCCATTCCATGAAAATAGTGACCCCATCACATCACACAGGGAATCTCACTTTCTTCAGAACTCAGAAAGAAACAAGGGTTCTCCAAGAAAGCTGTATATACATTGACTTAACAACACGCTTCAGAGGTTTTTCTGCTGCAGAAAGAACTCCTGACTTAGTGAGCCTGCAACAATTCATCCCAAGTGTCATCATAATCCCAAAGGGAAATCTGGAAAACATGCACAAGCTCCTTCAAGTACTGTGTCAGCTGCCTATCCTCAACGTGATAAATACTCATGTGTTGCCTGCTTTCTGCAGAGTCTCTTATTGCTGGATTTCATATGGAAAACAAACAACCAAAAAAAAGTCATAATTACAATAGTGAGTGGAGAGAATACCAACAAGTCTCTGAAGGTTTGGGTTTGGTTGGTGTTTATTATAGGCAAACCAGAGAGCAGAGTGGTTAAAGACACCTTCTGGTCTCTATGGCCATGCTCCCTGTTGATTGTTTATATGATTTCCAAGCACCAGTTTTTTGCCCTGAACATTTTCTGCATTGTGTGCCTGAGCCCTGGGGATGTTTTTCAGTTTGGGCAGAAATGGCTCAGCCATAGGACACGACTGGACAGGGGCTCTGCTGCACACAAGCAGCTCCCTCTGTGCCACCAATGGAGAAAGGATCTTTCCAGGCTTCCAAAGGAGCCACTTGTTCCTCCTCCATCTAAATTCATGAGACTTAAGCATCCAAATCCCTAGGATTTGCTAATGCCCCAAGTGTAGACACATTATGGACAGACTTTGAATATCTGAAATGACTGAACATGAAGAGCAGGAAAGTGGATTAAATAGACACATGCTCTCCTCATAAAAAAATCACTACTGTGCTTCTTCTATCCACGAGTTTTAGCACCGTATAGTTTTCTTTTCTTTAAAAGTAAAAAAAAATTAAAATCAGTTCAAATATTTAGGTTCCTCTCTTCCTGTGAGTCATGCTCAGATGATCTTCAAGGACCTTTCCTTCTCTCTCTGCTTCACATGTTAATCCAAATCTTCTTTCCTAATTAAACTTTTACTCTACACGAGTCTTTAACCTCTGTTTCCAAGTGACAAAATCAAATCCAGTTCCTCCTGAAAGGGAAAAGTCATGTCTGGTTGACTGACATGTTTAATTAAATACCCATATATTCTTTTAATTGCTAAGTTATTAGCAAGACAGCCACTCTGAGGATTGTTGCAAGTGCACAGGGAAGAGTACCTAAAGACTGAGCTCTAAACATTTCTCCAGTTCTTTGATTTCCCTTTCCCCATGCCAAGCCTTGCTCCAGATATATCTCTGTTTATGCTGAAAATTGCCATTAATAACCAAAAAATGGCAAGATGGAAACTGTATTATGAAAAACATCCCATCCACGTTCCATGGGGCTTCTCCGTATTACAACACTCCTCAGTGTTGCAACACAGTGTGTGTCGCCAGAGAAAGTGGAAAAATCTGCTGTCTGTCGCATCACTACGTGTGCCAATAGCCATTATCTTTCCAAAGCCATCAAATGCCTAGAGAACACTGTGGCCATTGCAGACCAGGGATTATCTAATTAATTCAAACTTCATTCCTAGTGAATCACAGCTCATTTCAGTTGCAGTCTGCAAATAGGCATAGGAATAATCATGTGCATATGTGAAGCTTCATTTTCAAGGATTTGTTCTTGACACTGATCTTAATAAATCACTGGCGAACAGGAAGCAATGGCAACTATTTTTTTTTCCCCAGGTAGTTACACTTTTCTCTGTTAGACTGTTACTACAGAAATCAACCAAACTGTAACAGAAGGTGGCTGATAGGTCTATCATCTACAATGCAACTAAACCCATCTCCTGCTGTACTGATGTTATTCGTGGGATATGAGTCACACATTAGTTTTGTACAAAAAACAGAGAAGTAGAGCTGAATCATATGAAAGGTATCTTGGTAATGGTCTTGGTGACAGGATAAATCCCTGAGAGCCAAGTCTGATAAACTTACCTAGGCAGACCTTCCACTCTCCTCCATAAACCACACAAAGCAGCCTCAGACAGCAGAGATACTCAATAACTCTTTCAAATAGCAATTATCTCCTAAAGCTCCTTATCATGACAAAGACATTGTCATGACGCCAACTATTGCAAACTATTCATCATACTCTATTAAGATGTCAAAACTGGAAAGTCTCTTTAATTTTTTTATGCATCTTAGGAATCTGTTTATCATTTCCCACCAACTGAAGGAACGCTGTTTTGCATGTATTAACTAGGATCTGGTTTTCATACGGTCTTTACCGTGACTTTGATGATCTACAGAAATGAGGGGTCCTGATCCCTGATTAAAGAGATGGAGAGCCTTTGCTACCTTTCCTAGACTTTTTTCTGACAGTCATGCTGAAATTAAAGCATCAAGGCACAGGTTTGTGAAAGCAGGAACTGAATGGTGAGTTCAACATAGCTCATCAGTAAAAACAAAAGATCTGCTCACCTCGTGCATCCTATCATGGACTGGCAGAGAAAAGCAGTATCAAGCCCAGAAATATTTTTCAGAGTACACAACACAAACCTTTGAGATCTACTTCATTTTTCTATATACTTATTTGAAGTGTATCTTAGCCACAGATATTCAATTTTGATTCTCATTAGGCACCTTCATAAATTTGCATCCACACAATGTTGGTATATGACTGTAAATACATTGTTATTTCATCTAATCTCACTTTTTACAGTTAAACTTGAACTCAGTGCTAGCAAACCATTCAGATATCGCAAAATTAAGTGGTTTTCTACTGTCCTTCTGAAATCCTAAGATTACCACAGTCTCAGGGTTGGTTCTCCACATCTGTACACACACAGTTCAGTCCAACTGATATCATATAGCTGAAAGACTTAATGACTGCACTTTAACAAAGTTAAAAACAAAAGAGCCACTCGTTTATAGTTCCACAAACAGTAACCTTGACACCCAGAGGTACATTACCAAGGGCTTGTGAGGGATTTCAGGTATAACGCTCCCCTTAAACCCATCAAAACCCATGAGACCCCAACATACATCACCATGACAGACTTCAAGATGACCCAGCGGCTCTATATTCAACTTTCAGTTTGAGTTATCTACACTATGACATATTCCCCCATCCAATAACTCCACTAACATGCTGTTGGCTTTCTATTTAGCACACAGTCCTGGATGAGCCAAGTGGTCACTCAAAGTGTGAGCAAACATGGCATGCATATGGGGAAAACCAGGTTATTCCCTCCACACTGGAGCAAACCCTGAGCTCCTGGTAAAATACCGCAAGCGATGAGTTGAGGGAGAGTGGTATCAGATACACTGATTAGCGAAGACCATTTCCAACATCCTGTTATTTTACCCACATGGTGATGTACTGATGTTAAAAATTGGGTCTGGCAGGTGGAGCGCTCCTTGCTGCTGGGGGCTGCCAGGCAAGCAGGTGTCTGGTTTCAGGTTTTAAGAGGTCTTTTGTTTACCTTGCTTAGATACCTTTTTCATTTTGAATATACCTTCCCTTCCTTCATGGCTTTGTTCTCCTCTTTGCAATTCATATCTTTTTTTTTTTTCCCTAATCTCTAATTTTGGAACATATCCACACTTGACTGTCACTGGTATTTAAACAACTTCCTAATCTCTAGGATTTCCTTTACTCTGTAAATCACCTTTAAAAACCCAGCAATCCCTTATTATTTCTGCTTTCATTTTCATTGCCTCAACTATAATAAGCAACATTAAATCCAGAGAGCATTTAAGACCAATTTCAATTTCCATACGAAAACAAACAAAAAACCCCACATTTTGTCAAGCCCAAAGTAGGATTTTCACCAGAGTGAGTATTTTTTCCCTCTCTAGTAACAAGGTGACGTGATGCCAGTTCAATCTAATTTCACATGGGGCCAGGGAGGGTTCATTTAAATGGCCACAATATTCATTCAGCACTTCTTTCTTTCAGAGCGTCCCATATAAACCAAGAGCTGTGTGATGTCTGCTGAGCAGCTTCCTTCCTCCCGGGGAGACTGGACTGTGCTTATTTTCACAGGTAGCAAGAAAAGAGACCATCTGCTTCGTTATTTTATAATCAGCTTATTTATCTGCGTGTGGCCACTGTGGGAGGCTTCCAGCATGCCCCCCAAAGCCAAATGGCTGCAGGGGAGCATGGGTGTCTGCAGACTTCTTGGGATGTGACCAAAATCCGCCCCTACATTCTCTAACCCAAGAGCAGTCTCTTTGGCTGTGTGTGTGCTTGATGTTATTTCCACATCTCATAGACTGAGACTCCAAACTGCAACAGGTGGGATGAGAAATCAGCAAAGTGGATGTGTCACAGGGAACGGAAGGGGGAAAGAAGGGGTTGGCAGTGAGCTGTGTGCAGCCTCCATAGAGGTAAGGAGCCCAGCCGTGCCAATAATTGCAGTAATCAAAGTAAATCACATCTTGCCTAGATGACATTTTTCTCCCTGTACGTGACAACAGAGATGAATTTTCCAGTTGCATTTGAAGATGACGATTTCAGAGGTTTTGCAAGAGGATTAGTTACACGTTTCAGCTGGAAACGTAGCTCATACAGAAAAGAGGAATTCAGAGATTTTCTAAGATTTTGAAGAATGCTACAGAGATCTGGATGTAAGAGCAAAAAAATGGACCCCATGACTACATAATGGATTGTGGATATCTTTAAAAAAAAAATTGTGCTTTGAAGTCCAATAAGAAAATAGAGGTCTTTATCTCAATGATGATAATTGCACTCAAACGCTTTAATCAGCATGCTTCAGATTTAAGCAGATGGATGCAGAGGGCAAATCTGCAAAGGATGAATTATTTATTTTGGGCACACTAAAAATTTGCCTCTTAAAGGTCATCAAACTTTCAACAGAATTGACAAAGTTTGCGGCATGTGTGAATGCAATTAATCTTCTCATTAGCGAGTGGCAACATTTTCTTTGAACTTGATATGCCTACTAGGGGAACCAAAGAAAAAAAGAACAAAATCATTTATGGAAAAGTACAGCTGAAGAGCATCTGTTTGTCTTACATCAGTGGTCCCCTGCAATTGCTTACCAAAAAATCAGAGCAGAAACCTTAGAGCTGAATGATACATTCTGCCCAATAGGCATTAGTATTTGACATATGTATCAGTTTAATAGGATTATAAAATTAAAAGCTCCAGATCAAGCAGTGCTTACCAGTTTGCATGGTGCCTCTTTAGTGGTTGACTAAGGGACTTCAGTGTCAAAGGCAACAGAAGTCATTTACAGTCCGTACCAGAAATCAGCAGTCAGCAAAGAAGCAATGCTATTGTTCATCACTGACTTCATTGGGGCCACTCGCATGGGTCAGCTTAAACACACATAGGAACAGCCTTAAATGATTTCCAGTACTTTGAATTTAAATCAGACATGGGTCAAAACCAGGTCCTCATCTTGAATTTGTCCATCTGGACTCTGAGCAGTAAAAGCAGTGATTTCTGAGGTTGTGTTGGGGCTGAGACATCACATGGCCATTGGCCACAGAGGGCAGGGAGCATGGTGAAAGAGCCAGGTCCCAAACCTGGCTGATTTAGGGGAATCCTACATCTGGCAATGGAGGTGTGCCCAGGTGCTGCTGAGGATTACGGGTATCACCACTTTTTTTCAAAGCACTTTGAAATACACAGCTGATAAATGCTCAAGGTAAGTTATATGGCACAAGCTGCTCCCAATAAAAAGCACTTCTGTCACTTTCATTAAAGAACAACTTATTTTTGAGTAGACAGATGCTATTTTGGAAACATTCTACATGATCACTTTCGCTTTAGGAAACCCTTCATCTATTCGCAATTTTTCAATCAAGAGTTAAATGAGCTAATTAGGGACTGGACAGGACTTATTCCATCAAGCTTCTGAGCGCATTACGATAATCCCAGCACTCAGAATGTTTGACATCAGCAACTGCCTAAAGAAATCCTTCACAGAGAAAGGAAGAGAGAAGAAAGAAGAGCTGCACAGCGAGGCCATGGCTCTGCTACCTGGAGCCATGGAACGTGGGAGCTCAGAAATGCGGAGAGCGTTTTCATGCCACCATCAAATCAAGCACCTTGTAGGACTACTGCACCTGGAGGGGGCAATTAATTTAATCAAATAACAGATAGCATTTCTTAAAATTGCACCTCTCCAGTTCCCAGGTGAAAAATCAATAGGAAATTACTGCCTCGTGTACTTGAATATTAAAACTCAGAGATTCATGTAGGATAGGAAAAAGAACCTGAGATCCTAGCAGTTACTCAGATGATGCCGTTATGGAGTTAATGACACAGAGCTGAGTTGATTTTCACTTCTGGAGTTGGGCCAATTAGTGGTTAATTCTGTGACTCCGATAACAGCACAGATCATTCATCACACGCAACAAAAGCCAATGCTTTATCCCATGGTACCCTCTTCTTCACAGCATGGCACAGAAACACTCAAAACTCAACTCTGAGATGTGTGCCTCTACCAGGACTACAGTGGTAACCCAAGGAGTGGAAGAACAGCTCCAGGTGTGGTGTTATTTGCCAGATGAGGGCTGAAGGAAGTAATAGGTTCAGGCAATAGGTGCTTTGCAGAGATTCTTTTCCTTAAGAGAAGTTCGTAATCGAACGACCCTGGGAAGAAAAGGGCCTTTGAACAACATGCTTAATGAAATCCTATATTTTAATTTAAGCACACGCACAAATCATTTCTGAATGTTTATTTCATTCCACAGTGGGAAAATCCCCCTTCCCTTGCTTGGAAGTATTACCTTCTAATGGGTGCCAGAACATTCCTTCACAGCCATAATTTTTTCCAGGATTTTTCTTCCTTTGAGTGCCCACAGTGTTCCCCTGCTCTGTGCAGCAGTGCCAGAAACATGCCCTGTGTTCTGTGGGACAAACAGCGGGGTGGTTCCAGCAGCACCCACAGCATCCTGACCCAGGACATGAGCACTGCAACGTCCCCACACCAGCAAGCTGGGAAGCCAGATTGTCTTCATTTGTGGCAGAGAGAAGGTCTGGAAGGGCAACAGCCAGAGCAGATTGTTTACATCCATTTAAATGGAATAATTTGCTCTCCTGAATCCCATTCCCACCTCCCTGGCACAGAAAGGACATTCCCATTTATTGTGTGAGATAGTCAACGCTGCAATATAAAGAATAATCAAGGATCTTTAACCTCATTTTGTTGCTCAGGTCAACCCCGGGATTTTATCATTTGACGTAGCTTTTTTTCTAATGAAAAAATTCTTTCAAAATCACTTTTTTTTTTTAAAACCAAGGTTTAAGAGCCTCAGTTTGCAAATAGTCTGCAATTACAAACACCTGAAAATGGATAACTGGAAGTTACTGACACACTATAAAGGATGAGAAAATGTATGGGAACCTGCGAAAGCAGGAGGAAACGAGGAACTGTGAATGCACACCCCAGCAGCATGCAGAAATGTCTCCTACTTCCTGCTAAGCAGATGCAAATCTGAAGTTATGCAACTAAATCTGGGGAGAAAGAGGCATTCCCTGCATGCAGGAGCTCTATTCCCAATGCTGGGAGAGAAGCAGCCACCTGCACTTCGCCATCCATGACCTGACATCAAAAAGGAGAAGTATAAACACCGCCTGTGCACACTGTAGAGCTTAAAAGGCAATAACTGTGTTAGTAATCTGGTTCAGCTGCTGAAGTTCTAAGCGCTGCAAGGAACTCAATTAGTCACTGGCTCCAACAGCCAAACAGACTGAATGCCAGAGTGGAAATATTTGACATTTTCTTAACAAGTTGAAAACTTCCAAACCAAATCCTTTTGGGGTGTATTATTCCTACTGGGTTGCAGACCTGCAGTAAGTGTGTGGGTAGGGAATCTCAAACCCAAACACTGAAAGAAAGAAATCCCATGTCACGTCCAGGAGCTAACATCCAGAAGGTTCTCTGCTTGCTGGAGGACCTTGGGTTTTTGGAAATTTAAGCATGTGTTCTCTGCTGCCTTATGGTGAGAGATTTACTGAGATAGGGGAAAAGTGATCTCAGTGGGCTCCATCACCTAGGGAAGCACCAAGTGTTGCAGGATTGCCCCAGAAATGAAGACTGAAGACCTGCACCACCTAAGTAAATGCCGACTGCTTCAGGATTTGGGTGGTGGGAAGCATACACCTATGCTGGCCATAGGGTACCCGGGAGTCAGCTTTCTTTCCCCAGTGCCGTTCCCAGGAGACACATTCCAAAAGCAGATAGGGAGTACCAAGAGAAGAGACAAACCTGCAGCTTGCCTCATGGGATCTTAAGCAACGTGTGGAGCCGAGAACAGGATGCTCTGCCAGGGCCGTGAAGTCTCATAAATTACCAGGTTTGTAACAGCTTGGGACATATTCTGCTGAGCAGGTTCCTTGCCCCATCTATGGGACGTGGTGTTCTCCCCAAAGCCTCGGGTTTGCCAGCTCCTCGCAGAGCAGCTCGCAGCCTGGGCCATCAGAGGAGGCTCATTAGCAGGAGAGCTGCACTTGAAACGTATTTCCTGGAAAATGATGATTCCCACATGGTCCCAAACGGCTGGAGAAGCTCCCACTCACGCCTTACATACTCCAACCATACTCAATGTCTTCAGTATGGGTCACTGAGGTTTCGGTACCACTTTTTAGGAGCAGAACAAGCCCAGGGAAGGGATGGTGGGGAAGAACCTGCCCAGAGGCTGCCACTGGAGTGACCTCTGCTAGAAATGAGTGATGGTAGGAGAGCAGGAACCAAGGAGAGGTGGGACACAGCAGCCCAGGAGCCCATGCTCCCAGCACAGCTGCAGAGACGCCTCCTCGCTGTGAAGGTGACAGGGAGGAATCCACAGCTGACATGTGCAGCTTTGTGTTGGAGTATTTCATGTCTTTTCTCAGGCACTGGGACGAATTATGCAAAGAAAAAAAAGAAGAAAATAAAAAAGAAAATCACAGATTTGCCAACAAATATTAGACAAAAAATAAAAATAAATAATAAAAAAAACCCCAGCAAGCTACCAGGGGACAGCTCTTAGGACTGAGCAAAAAAAAAAGTAAGCAGCTGCTCCTTAACATCTGTACTGCAGTCGTGCTCTACAATGATGAGTAAATGACTAGAATAGGAATTTATGACAGCTCAAACCCAAGTTTGGGGTCTGGAGGAGCCTAGAGCGACACTGAGGAGCAGTCACACTTCTAATCCAAGCGTGTCCATCTAGAAAGGTGCTGAACCATGAGATCTCCAGTAAATGCTCAAATCACTTTGGTAGCGCTGAGTCAAGCCAGCTCTCACAGAGTTAACCCGAGGTCTCATCTCTTCAGCACCATGGGGTCTGGGAGTACCACGCTGTCATTTCTCAGCCTGGAGCAATGCCATCACATCCGATCTTGCCTTCTTTAACCACTTTAGTTTCGTAGTGAAATACTAAGATTTGGTCACCTGGTGGCTCAAAACCAAAAGACGTGCTCCCTCTCTGTTTCCTTACATGTCCAATAAGCCCATTCCTTGACAGTGAGGGCATGACTCCTCAATTTTGGGTATTTATGGTTAGTGTCTGTTTTGCTGACAGCGGGACCAGAGGGAACCCTGTGGCTCAGACTGTTTGTATTTTACACACCAAGGCCAGCAACTATCTGCAGCAAACTCTGATGTGGCTAAATCGATCCAGCAGAACTTGGAGCCGGGCTGTATATTCCCCCCAAGGATTTCTCAATATTGACATCAGCGTAAATAATCTGGTTGAATGCTGCTTTGGCTCTCTGGGTTGGCCCGCAGGCGCTGCAGCATTTCCCCCAAAATCTGGGCCACGGCTGCAGCTGGTGGGCTGGGAGCTTCCCCCCTGGCTGCCCCCCAGCATCAAGTATAGGGCTGCACTGGGGTCTGCATGCAGGATGGGACTGGCCCATGGGCACAGCCCCTGCTGAATCCACAAGCAGACCTCCTGAACACCTCGCTCCTGCCCCTCTTCTGCTTTAGTTCCTTCTTTAAACCCATCAATGTCCATTTTTAATAAGCATCCAAAGGAATTGAAAGCATCTTTATTCCCCCGTGCGCTTTCTCTTTCATTACAGAAGTAATTAGTGTCCTGTCTGTTGAGATGCAATACGACAAATTTGCTGAAGACTGCAATTTAATCCTATGTCAGGTGAGCTGAATGAATTAAAACACTAAGGAAATCCAAACAACAAATACACACAGAATCCAACTCAAAGCAATACGTAGCAGCCAAGAAATGCCTTCCTGTTAGCAGTGGGAAATATTTCTCTTTGCATGTTCCAAAAAGATTTGCAAAGACAGATGCATATATTCAAATAACATATTCACATTCATTTGGCAGCATTCCCAAGAAGAATTAAATATATTTCCAAAATTGCCTACATATTTCATCTCAATATTTTCTAGAAGAGGTAGATCACTTTTATATGAAGTAGTACCTTTGTCCCCCTTTTCTTTTTGAAACTGATGAAATCTGAAGGAAAAGACCTTATCCCTTGAAATGCCTGGAAACCATTTTTTTCATAAAGGCTTAGATCAGCTCACTGAAAAAGCTGCTACATCTCAGATCTGACTCTCTAGAGACTGTACTTTGATTTCATTAATTAAAAAGGGGGGATGAAAAACAGACTATTGAGTTTGCCTCAGAACCTCAGCTTGCATAAATCGAAGGAGAGCCATAAAAAGAGACTTGGAGCTGCAAACCTGTCCCATTTTTGCTAGAAATATGTGCACTGGAATGTCACATACACTCTCACACGCTAATAGCAGTGTCACATTAATGCTGCGAAATCGCACTTGTGAGCTCCAGACTTCAATGTCACTCGGGTAAAAGGATTTCCAAACAGAGCCTGTAAGTTCTCCAAACTTGCTTTCGGCCAAAGGAAAGTGGATAGCCCTTTACACTTTTATTTTTGACTCCTCTGTCAGTACTGACTAGTTGTGGCTTATCACATAACGCAGCTGGCAACCACCCAGCACCGAGGGAAACCAACTGAGAAAATCACCATGAACATTTCTGGGCTGGAATGATGCGTTTTGGTAATGAATATTCTAAGCTCCTTTGACGTTTGCAGCGCTTGTTCCCTGGGCGGAGGTGGATTTAAAAGACAAGTGGAGGATCCTGGAGGGTTCTGACATCATTTGTGGGGCTCCACTCAGCCAAGCAATCCCCAATGCGAGGGCAAGTGCTGCCCAACCTGCCTCTCCCACAAGCTGGACCCGAGAAGACACCTCAAGCTTCTCCTTCAGACCATATCTCACTTTGCTTTTCTGTCTGCAGCACATTAGGCTCTGTGCCTTCATGCGGTTAATCAATTCATCTCATTCGGTGCTGTTCAGGCCCCACCAGCTGGACCCCTCCAGTGGTTGGCCATGGCTGAGCCACACTGCCCATCTGGATTTGGCTCAGTTGAATGAGGTAACTCCACCGATTTTTGGCCGTTTCCCACTATTCCTTCCCATCTGCATTTTGGACTCTCTCCTGTAGCATTCCCATCTGCCTCAGAAAACCTCAACTGGCCCCAAAATGGACACTGTGTTTGATATCTCACGGGCTAATACCCCAAACTTTGACCAATTGTTGCATCACTGCAAAGAAAGATGATTTTTTTCCCTTTTTGGTCTTGAAATTAAGAACCTGAATTTATACATAGTTTCCACAGTAGCCTTCTAACAAAAAAAAACCAGTGGCCAACATGCCTCTGTTTTCTATTTCTCCCTCGCATCATGAGATTGAAAGCAAAAGAGAAGGCAAGCATAAACTCGATGCAAATATCCTAACCATATCTGCACAGACTCTGCCCCATATTGCACACTTGACCATAATTGCCATGTTTCCAGATTTTCCAGGTTCACTTTACAGTCTCCAAGCTGCGAGCCTGCTTGCCACCAGTAGGAAGTAGAGTTCATGCTCCCAAGCCTGCATGCCCCGCTCACACAGATCCTGAAGCTCTCCTGGTTTGTCATAGCGTGTCACCAAAAGAAGCTTCGGAAGGAGTGGGCGAGGTGTTTGTGTCTGCTGAGCCTTGAGCAAGGCCAAAAAAAGAAAGTGGCTATGTAACTGGAGATGTTCCTCCTGCAAAGATGGGAGATATTCCTCGCTGCAGTGTGGGAATCATTTAAATGTGAAGAAGAGGTCCTCTATGAATCTTTAAGGTTGGAACTAATCTCATATTTCAGCTCTGTAATCTAGGACCATTAAATATTTATACTGTTGGGATCCACACAAAGAAAATTAATGCCTTTTCAAATGAAAAGGATCAAACTGGGAAGGAGGTTAAGAGTAAAAGAGAACAAAATACCAAGTAGGATTTTATTTCCATATTTATACTCAGCTCTCCTTCTGCTAACTTGTTATTTCACCCTCGATACCTCTGACAATACCAGCTGCTTTGATCCCAAAGGCTTATTTGCTCCCTAAGTCAGCAAGTTGGCAATGGCTTAAATAAACTCCAAGAGGTTCAAAGCCCAACAGAGAAAGATAAAATATACTTTAAAAAGACATGAAGTCAGGAAGGCATGTGTTCCTTAATGACTTTCCTGGAGGCTATATCTCTCCTCCCCCCTCCCCCTCATCTACCTTCCTTCTGTTTCCTGGCTTAAATTAGACTGTAAGATCTTCTGGATGATGAACACATCCCTTCCTCTTCATGCATGCAGAGGACCATGATCTTCACTGGAGACCCTGCTTGATACTGGGACTGATTTTCCATCTGTTGTCAAGGGCACCTCTCTGCTCCATTGACAAGTAGTAAACCAAACAAAGGAAAAAGGGCAGTTCACATGTGATGTATTATTTCTCATCAACACACTGCTCATTTCTCATCTCCGGAGGCTTCTTTGAAAATGCAGTGGGAATTTTGCTCTCGTGATAATGTAGTGGAGAGGCTGTGGACAGCCATAACAAGCCCAAACAAGTCATGGAAACTAGGAAGACCGCTGCAATATGCAATGTAATTTATTACCTGTTGCATTTTGCTAGTGGCAGGATTACATCTGTTACTGCCTAAAAGAAGGAATGAAGAGATGCCAAGCAAGTGAAATATCATACGAGTTACTGATTGCCTGGAAGATAATAGCCCCTGCGGTTAAAAAGCAACTTGTCCCATGTGTAGGTGTGGGGAAGGAGGGACAAATACAGCACAGAGGATCACTTCTCCTTTAGCGTAAAGAAGGAATTTTATCTGTGACAGCAGTGAGATCAAAGCTGTCTTTTGCCCAGAGCCCTTCTCACCTTCTTTCTAGTGAGTGATCCCAATAATGTTTCCTCCACGCACTGCATATTTCTGCCCTTCTCAAGACATTCTCAGAAGCCAAACGCTAAGGACACGAGCAGCGAGCTTTGCCAGGATCCCTGGACTTCAAACACCACAAGTGAGGCTGCATGGTTTTAAAACATGAACTTCTCCACTGTTGTTCTGCAAAACACCCAAGGAGGGATAGTGCTGCAAGAAAGCTAGGACTGTAATTTCCCCATTAAAAGGAGGAAAAAAAAAACCCAAAATATCACTGAACATTATGTTGGCTGCTAGTGCTCAAGCCACAATTGATCTCTTCCTGGCGCAGAGTTTGGCCACAGCAGCAATGGGCAAGGGTTGGGATGTGGCACTCCATCACCTCCCCAAGCATCCTCTGCCTGTCTGCAACAGAGCACATTGTCCTTCTTCCAGAGCTTGGGAAGTCTGCTTCAACTTAGGATAAGATCCAGCAATTTTCTCATTGGCTAATCAAGGAGAACTCTGCATTTTGCTTACCATCAAAACATGGATTATTAAATTATAAGTGTTTGCAATTCAAGTAAATTGCTTTTATGGGGAGCATTTGTTCATGCTCCTGCAGGAAGGCAGCATCTTCCCTTCTCCTTCTGACACTGAGTGGTCACGCTCAGCAAAACAATCTCATTACACCAGACTGAAACTGCATGCAGAGTTCCTTATTCTTGTTCCCTGATTACAACGCAAGCTTAAAAACATCCATCTGGTTCAGACATGGGAGTTTCTTTCTGACTACCTGGTTCCCACCCCAGGCCCCAGCTCAGGTGGCAACTGGCCCTGTAACTGCCCACTTTGAAACTCTTTCCTTTGGTCTCTGTTCTCCCTTGGTGCTCACCAAGCATCCAGATCTCAGCATTCTCTTCCGAGCCACAAAACCCTGTCCACTTCTGCACAAACCCCTGCAAAAGCTGCAGGAGAGAGGGTGTATGTATGCAAATATCAGTTTATATCCATCCAGGGAACAGTCACAAGTTGGCCTAAAGTCATTACAGCCACGATCCTGTGTGCAACCTGCCTATTTCTGAGCCTCTTTAAAAAACTGCCTCCTATCAGCAACCATATAAACCCTTCTGCACGTCCAACTCTGCCTAACCCTCTTCTCCTAGAAGCAATTTCTGTAGTTGATCTTAATCCAAAGCCTTCCAGCAGCAGAAAGTTACTGTGTATTAGAAACACATGTAAATCTTTGGTAGATTGTGTCCAAAAATGCTGAGAACAACAAACAGTCACATCTGACCAGTAGCCACAAGTTTTGTTGTAAATATTTATATAGAAAAATCTCAGGCACAAAATCTCTGTTTACTGCAGAGCAGTAAGACTCAAAGTCAAGGAATTTTTAAGTGCATAGGCCGTGTTCGTTAGCTGGAAATCTGCACTTGAAGTCTGAGTGACAAATCCTGGGTTTAGTTACAGTCAGCTTGAGTCTCCCAGGCTGAGTTCAAGGGCTCCACATCTTTGGTAGCAGCAATAAGGAGCTCTCCTGATCCCTTCCCCAAGGTTTGGGCCAGCCCATAAGGACCTCGTTGACTGGGGTTGGAGATTCTCTCGGAGTATGTATGCACTAAACTAAACACAGACAAAAGTAATGATGGGCTTTGTTGGTTTCTCTCCTTTTTTCCCCTCAGTCTGTTGGTAAGCCCTTTCTAACACGTGTGTTTGTTTTGAACAGGACAGCCAAGGAGCAATGACGCAGGAAGGCAGACGCAACCAGCTCGCCAACTATCAACCAAAGGAGAACTAAGGGTGAGAGCTCACCCCACAGATGGGCAAATGGATCCCTGCACCAGCAACATTTTTCTGTCCATTTCTGGGATCCTTCCTACAGCACGATGCTCTGGCAGCTCCTAGCAGCACACCTCCAAGCCATGGATAGGGGGACACGCTTTAGGAGGAAGGGGATGCTCCATGTGTTGGTGGATGGTGACATGCCTACAGTCATAGTCAGGCTGACTTGAGCTGAGAACTGCATGAATCAAGACGCCACACTTTAATGCATACAGAATTAATGGGGAAGGGAATTCTTTTTTAACCCTTTGCTTTCTACCAGAGAGTGCCTTTAAATAAATGAATTTCCCCTGAATTCTCTTCACGGAAAACAGTCAGCTTGGAAAGAGAAGGAAATACACTGATGAACATCTGATCTCACACAGAGACAGGCTAAAAATATTAATCCAGTTTCCAATGGAAAAAAAACAACGAAATAAAAAAAAAACACTTAAAATAAGCTGCAGCTGATCAAACCTGGAATATTTCATATTGTATGTAAGGAGACAGAGTTTGCTGAAGGATTTAACCTTTCCTCAATGCACCCTGTACTACCTACTCAGTTTCTCTATTTCCTTTGCTTTTCACAATCTTGAAAATTTCCTATTTTGGATGCAAAGTAACAAGTAATAGTCACTCAGGGAAAAACCTGTCAAACATAGGAGAGGATTTTTTTTTCCACTTCTGCTGCTTAATAACTTTAGGAATGCGGGTCGAACAATTTCTTTCTCTACTTCTATTACATTAGTGACACGCAGAGGTTTCAGAAAGCTCCATCCCCAACATTCCCCTGCATCTTTCTTTTTTAAAATCACATGAAATTAAGACAAGGTTTTAGGGACACCTCCAAGCCATTGATGTTCTCTGCCTGGCATGGGCTTAGGTCATGCTTTGAAAAACTCTTTGAGAAGCTCAGGCCAGAGGAATCCCCACATCTGGGGCACCATCAGCCAGCAGTCCTATCCTGTGGTCAGAACATTCATTGGCCACTGTGAGTTAAATCCTTAAAAATCATGCTTAGAAATTAAATCCCACACTCAGAAGAAATTGCTCCCTCTCTCTCCTTGTATCATAGAATCACCAAGGTTGGAAAAGACCATCCAGTCCAAGCACCCACCTATCATGCTGCAAAGAGCTCTTTCTATCAAAAATACCTACTAATTTTTGGTTTCCACTGGCCAAAATGTTGCTATAAGGGTAGGAAAGTGCTCCCAGCTGTATACAAGCTGCCCCTTTTCCATGCTCTGCTTACAGATCTTGTGCCTCACGCTGATGAAAAGGGAACAGCTCTTACATTCCTCTTCCCCGCAAATCTTCCTCAGCTGTGGCAGAGTGGGAGCTACACAGAACCATTCGCTGACTGCCCTCAAAGCAAAATTTACAGTTATTGAGTAATTCAGTAACTCCTGATCTAGTCCCTAGGAAATGAGATCTGGCCTGCTCCTCCTATGGTGGCAATGAGATGTTAATGAAAGAACTATATCAACAGCTCTGGAGTTGTCTCCGTGATTTATGCAAGAAGTTGGAAATAGATGCAATTACTGTAGATTAACTTTGGCATACCTTCAGCAAGAAAACAATATCTCAGGGCCAAATTTTATTCTAAATATAATCTCTCTATCGCCTTGCCTGAGTTTCTATTTGTTTGGCTTGGACTGACACACTTTAATTCAAAGAATGTAATTACAACTTAATTTGCCACTAGGACTTTCAGGGCAATATTATTCATTTGAAGGGAAAGTAAGTTTACTTCTCATTGAGCTTAAATATGAAGGTTGATTTTCTTCGAGCCAGAGGAGTTTGGTTTTCACTCGATTTCTATGCATTTGGGGCAACCAGCACAGCTGTGAAAACATAATTGCTGTTAGAAATGTAGGGCCGCTCGTTCTCATTTTCAAAATTGCTCACTCTTGTGTGTGCTTCCCACATCCCAGCTCTGTGAAGCGGTCCTGATTAGCTGCCCCAGGTGCCAGCCTTCTGGGCTCTTCGCTACCTCTGCCTCAGATGCTTCCAATGACTCTCCGCATAGCAAAAAATAGCCTAATTACAGACAACAAGCTGACCCAACAAATTGGCAGAGGGGCCGGAAAGGGAAGTGGGGAGGTTTATTCACCCCCCATCAGAGTGCAGAGGAATTTTGCCACAGGCAGCCCTGGTGAGATGCTGAGGACATGTGGCTCCACGTGCTGATGAGTCCCCAGCTCCTGCCCCAGCTCAGGAGGCTGGAGAGCAAATGAGTGGCAGAAACCCATACCTTACAACCTAGGAATATAAACAAAAGTACAGTAGCAACATCCCTAGACCCACTCTTCTCAGCAGACTCCAAAGAGAACAGAGACTTTTCTCTCTAAAAACACAGAGGTGAAGCCAAGCCCTCATGCAGGCACCGATGCCTGGGGAAGCACAGGGCAACGACCAAAGCCTTGGCTGTAATGAGCGCATAAATTAGTCCTAACCACCCCTCCTCCAGCCCGCACTCCGGGGGCTGCTGTAGCAACACTTGGGGCTGCAGTGAGCACAAATGGCTCTTTCACACATCCCAGCAGATGTTACTCATTTTCTCCTCATCTGACTTGAAGTTTTGGCTCCATTCTTTCACTGCTCCCAAAGCCTACCAGTTGTCCTAGAAACCTCTCCATGGGCGATGGGCTGTGCTGGTGGGCCATCCCACCCTACAGCTTCTCATCCTGATTGCCTCCACCTTCCCCACTGAAACTCATCTGCGGGTCGTTTCCATTGGTACACTGCACATTGTGCTACTCATTAAGGTGTTAAAACACCAGGTGCCCCATCCCCCTGCACAGGGACTAAAGAATGCTTAGAGACATTTGCAAAATTGAGTGGAGGACAGCCACAGCAAACAGCACCAAGCACGCGGTGGGAAAGTGATTTGACTTGGGTGAGTTTGCCTGTGTGGAAATGAACCAGCAGAGCTTAGATTTGTAGAAGGTACCAGCTACAGAGCACCCACTGCAGTAAATCACTTCAGTATTTAGTCCCATCGGAAACTGTATTCTTCAGGACAAAATAAACATAGCATTTAGCTCCAAATTCTTTCTATTCCTTGGCTCCCCAGCTCTGCATGAAAATCAAAACGTCTTCTGCACAGCCCTGGAAGAGTGTGGGCCTGACTGCTTTGACTGAACCGTGTGAGTAGGAGTCTGGAATGCACTTGATACCTTCCCATGAATTATCTTTTAATTTATTCTAAGGATCCCAGAAGAACCTAAAAATCCTCAATAGGTACTTCAGTTTTTTGCCATGTCAATAGTTTCAGCTGCATTGCACTCTGTCAAAGAGAAGTATAATACAACAAAACTCTTAGAAATGAATTGCTGACAATACATGTGTATGTGTTTTTACTCAAATCTGTATACCAGTTGTGCATCGCAAGACACAGAAGTCACTAACCAGTCCATAACTCAAGATAAATAACATTCCCCACGGATCCTACCGGTTATATTAAGCTCACAGATCACCCAAAGTCAGTTGTCACCGCCAGCAGGAACTGATCTAAAATAAATCATCCAAGAGAGCTCCAGTGCAGTGTCTGGAGCCCAGGGTGAGGCGGAAAGGGGCTGTTCAGGGAATGCATGTTCATGCCCAGCTTTGTCCTTGGACCTCCCAGCTCCAAGTGGTCGGGACCTTCCCAACCCATGAGGTTCCCAGTACTCTCTCAGCCATTCACAATTCCACAAGAAATTCTGAGATGAAGATAAAATCCAAGGTAGGATGTATTCATGGGGAACGTAACACAAATGCTAATGAGCAAAGGGTTTTACCGGAGAGCTGGAGCTCTCCATTCACCAAAATCGGCTTTAGAAGAGCCCTGGGTAACTGAGTACGAAAGTAACAACCACCACCACCATTTAGCCTGTACGTAACTCAGGTTGGAAGTAACATTGTGTTAGGGCAGAGAAGCTTACCAGACCACTCAGTAGGATTTGCTGTGCATTTGCATGGATGAGGAAAAAAAAAAAATAGATTAGGAATAGCTTCAGGTAATCAAACCTCAGAGCAGTAGAGGCTGAAAGCTGCAGTGCCCAACTCTGTGATTGGTTTTTCTCTGGGAAGAGATTTGTGGTGCTCTTTGACATAAGAAATGTGCCTGTAAATGATGGGATTTATGAGCGTGCCTCCGAGCTGCCAGATCCCCGCAGCCACAAGCCGAGGGACAGCACGCACCGTTTTCATCCGTGATGTATTCCAGCAATTAAAATACCAAGCAACACACTGTGGCAGTTCCTAAAAGAAGACTTGTAAATATTTTGCAGGCAGCAGGGTAGATATTTGCCCTGCTATGTCCTCACCCGTGACAAACCCAGCAATTACAGATGCTGGGAAGGTAAAGGGAGCTGCACACAACAGGGACTGTGCCACGCCCCAGCTCAGCTCCCATCTATAGAAACCCATCACATCGTGCTGCCGTGCCAATTTTGGGGCATTTTCTGCAGCCCACAGAGCGGGACAGCATCCACAGAGCCCAGCCCTGAACGCAACGGATTAAAAGCGAGTGATTTCCCCAAACAGAGGCTGGGGAGGAGCGTCCGAAACAAAAATCAAAACAACTTTTCAACAGGAAACAATGGGACAGATGTAAGAATATTTATTACTGGAAACTGTTAAACATGCCAATTAATTTTGAAGGGACTTAAATGGATTAAGCTATTTTTTTTTTTTACTGGAAAATGTGAACAAGTCGTGAATTAGAGTAATACCTTCAGCAACGCCGATGTGCTGTCCTGGAGGCTTGTTCAGAAATCAAAGAAGAACTCAGAAAGATCCAAACCGGATAATAATCTTTCTGTTGCATTAATTGCATCAGTGCCCCATGCCACCCCTAGAAAGGATTCGGTTCCATCTCCTTGGGGGCTAAAACTGATCACAAAACCACGGCAGTTGCTCGCAGCACCCCCGGGCCAACAGGCTCATCCCGTGCCTGCAGCCACGGCCAAAATCCCTCTTCCTCAGGGAAAACCCACAGCACTGACCGGCCCCAGACCCTGCACAGATTTCTTTCCCACCAGCACAGACAGCCCCTTCCCAAAAAGGAAAACTGAGAAGTGTCTTTCCAGTAAATCGAGGAAATCCATTCAATTTTTCCAAAAGGCACCGAAATGTTGGTTTTGCAAAAGGACATTTTCCTTCAGGAAACTCTCCAGAAGGACTCTGCTCAGCTCTACTCATCATCACTCCCTTCCCTTCATTTTATATAGCACTCCATGTTATCTTAGGCAAATTTATCACATTCCTCCCAAAACAGTATTATATTTAGAGAGGTTACAAGGAGGCACTAATAAAATTCTGGTTATTTAAAGAGAACGGGATAAATGTGACACTCTCCCCCAAATAGAAAGCAGCTGGAGGAATACTAACAGTGTCAATGTTATGCGTAAACTTCGTTTCACCATAGAAAACTATGGAAACAGAAAAAGAACCCAGAAAAATCCACTTTGCTCAAGCTGAGACTTATTGCTGCTGATTCCGGGTATCGCTGCTGCAAGAGATGGATTGCTTCACGTTTCCAGGCTTTGCTATTCTGATCGCAGCAAGTTTCATTCTGATTTCCTCCCTAACAGCTTAAAGACCAAGGAATTGTATTTTCTTTGGCAGATTCGTAGCAATTGTGAAATTATTTTGTCCCTAAACACGAGCAGGTTTTCTCTTCCACAAAGTGACCTAAACCGTTGAGATACTGACCCATTTATGCAGACCGTATAGCACAACTCCCACTGCCTGATATTCAGCGGGAGCTTTGGCACCGTAAAGAACCTGAGACAAATCTTTGTGGATAGCCACGTCCAAAGCCCAACCCAACATCCACCAGTTATCTGTGGAGGCTGAGGTGCAGAGGTCTCCTGCAAGGCTGGCTTAGAAGTGTGGCTGTCAGCTAAGGGGCAACCAAATCTCACCATGGGGATCCTTGGGGAAAGGAGGGAAATGCCATCAGTTCAGTTTGAGCCCTGCAGGAAGGCTCTTCTCCATGTGAGGCCAGCACTAAATCCCAAGCAATGGGAGCCATCCCTGTGGAAAGGGTTAAAAAAAAACCCTCCAGTAATGAGAAGCAAAGGGCCCCAGGGCACTTCAGCTGCTGAAGTGCAGGTGTCACTTAGAGAAACCTCACAAAACACAGTCTCTTCCCTACCACCAATACTCAAGCCCACCAGGAATTCCTCTCACACTTACTACCAGATGCTGCAATCAACACTCTGCAAGAGGGGGGAAGGACCCACTGCATCCCTCAGGCATGGGACAGATGGAGCCAAACCACGCTCCAATGACACCAACAAAGCCACCCTCCTCGCAGTCACACAGTGCTATGGGATGGGGACTGAGGAGCAGCAGCAGGAGCTGGCCTTCCGTGTTCTGCCCCAGGTAGGAAGCTTTCAGGTGGGGCTGCTCTTATTTTTGGGCAGCCAGATCTCTTCAGTTGTATGCCCTCCTCACTTATTCAATCCAAATTCCCTGACTATGAGGGCTTTCTCTTTTTTTTCGGCATAGCTCAGGTGCAGAGAACACAGCCACAGTGCTAACGAGCACCACCATAAGCTAAGATTCAAATTAGCATTGTGGTAGAGGCAGTCATAGTAGAGGCACCTCCCAGCCCATGTCTTAAACTAAATACGCTGCCAGCATCATGCTGAGGAGAGGCTGAAGGCTCCCATCACCCCTTGCCCCACATAGTGCCCATACAACCAGCATGCAGCTCCTCACTCACACCATCCCCAGTTTAAAAGAGGATCACATCCCCCCCACTCCCCCCCAAAAAATGCATGTACATGGTGGAAAAGCCAAGCAACATGATACTCCTTTGGCTCAGCCCTCAGAGAGGTCGTGTTTTACTAAATTAATAATCTATTTAGATCTGTTCAGCTTCAGCTTCTTAAGAAACTAATCCAGGCAAGCCTAAAAGTACTACTAACATTTCAGTCTGGGCTTGAAGAGAGATTAGGGAACATTTATTTAGCTTCCAGTATTTTCTGATTGCTCTCAACTTTTCCTTGCACCAGCACCTAAATGAGGAGCTATGAGAGGGGAAAGAAACAAGTAGTAGAGTTTTTGTGTTGAATTAAATTCCACCGGAAAAAAAAAAAACATAAAAATATCAAGGCAGCCTCAGTAAAATTGATCCACTTAACATTCAACAGAAGAAATACAGAGGAACACACTTAGCTCTGCACGTAGAAAATTGGGGTTTTATGGCTCCATATTTCAGAACTACTGCAATGAACTTCTTTAACTGCAGCTTAAATCTCAGCTCCCAGCACAGCTGCCACTTGCAGAAAACTGTTGTACTTGAAGTTTCCAGCTGCAATCGTTTCTTGGGCTTGATGTTTGGGTTATTTTGGGGGATCCTTCAGCATAAGTGCATTAACCCAGGGGACAGAGACCAGCACCTTACCTAGATTTTTTAATCATAGGATGGCTTGGGTTGGAAAGGACCTCAAAGATCATCCAGCTCCAACCTCCCTGCTGGAGGAAGCATTGCCAGCCACTAAATCTTTCCACCTCTGCCTCCCTGTCCTTGTGCCATTTGATTCCCTCCAGGAAGGAAGGAAGCCCAGGCATGTGGGCTGGAGAGGAGCCATGGCACCCGCATATATGTCAAGTTATTATTGGAGTACCATGAGTCAGTGCCTTAGGAAGCAAAATTTGACTTGCCCCAGTAAGAGGAAGGTTCACATTAATTCAGAGTAAAATTAGCTCTTTGAATAGTTTGTGAATTTTGCGTGGCCACAAAGCCACTAACCCTCACCCTATTTCATTAGAGCATGTGAGCACTGCTGTTCTGCAGACAGGGAAGAGCGAGATGAGGGGACAGCAGCCTCAGGAGCCCAGAGACACACAAAGAACGACACCATGGGCACCACCCTGGGAACAGAAGCAGGAAACATTCTGCAGAGCAGGAAAGCACAACCAGTGGCAGAAATAAGCCCTTAAGATATTTCAGTCCCTGCAGCCCCCATCTTTCTAAAGGCAGCCTCCAGGCAGAGCCACGGGCTGTATTACAAATCCCTGCATGCATAATACAGGGGTGATGAACTGCCTGCAACCTTCATAAATATCACAAAATCATTAAGGTTGGAAAAGACCACTAAGACCATCTAGTCCAACTGTCAGCCCATGCACACTACAGCCACGAAGCCATGGCCCTGGTGCACTGCAGACAAAGTTTGCTTCTTTCCCTTTGAGGCTAAAGACAAAGCCCTTTGCATTACGCTGAAGGCTGCTGTAAGCCTCTACCAGTTCCTTGTTCCTTCGTGTTCCCCAGTGACCATGAACCTGTGAATTTGGATCTAATGTGCAGCACAACAACATTTGCTGGAAACGCACTACATGTAAAATTCAGCTGCCTCGCCCTGGAAATTGTCTCTTAGTAGCACAGAACAGAAGATAAAGAATGTTAAAGATCAGCTTGCCTTATCATGCTCCAGCTGCAGACAGATTTGTACCAACAGAGGCACAAATTATCCCTTGAAATAAGGGGCTGACACTTGGGAAAACACACACAGCACCATTTTCCCCCCCCATGTGATCTCATCAGCCAGATTCCCGTCTCTGCAAATCCAAGAACCTGAATTACACACAAGGTCAGCACAGAAGGAAAGGGCTGGCATGGAAATCCCTAATGTCAGTCATACTCAATGGACAGGGCAGGCCCAGAGATGTCTGAAAGATAATATAAGTCGTGAAGTGTGTCATTATGGTGCTATATCCTCAGCTGTCTGCTGCTGCTGTGACCAGAGTTCCCGTAAGGAATAAAAGGGAAGTTTCTGAGAACTTCAGCATAGCTGGAAATACCACTGTGCATAGTCACAGGGGTGAGGGGTGGAGGGAAATGCATGCTTAGCTAGAGCTGGACCAATTTAAGAGGTTCATTAAGGAAAAATGCATACAATGAGTCAAATCAGTCATGACATTGCTGGCTGGTGTGACCCTTCCAAGCAGCTAGCGTGACCACAGACACAGTACCAGGCCAGCAAGGAAGGCAGATGTACCATGCCTCTTCCCCTTCTTGCAGCCAGCCATAGCTGATAGCTTCCTTTGGAGCTGTTTACATGCTAGAGGCATTGCTCGGGGTACAAACACGTCTAAAGACTGTGTGGGCTGCTTCTCATGCTCACAAAATGCATTTTGCTACTCAGGAGCCAATCCAGCATCCCATTTTCACTTCCGGAGAGCAGTTCCCAGGCGACTCTCTTCCGCTGACCTTCCCCAGTGAGGAACACCGCAGGCCTTTGAAGATGCAGCCAATAATCCCAATTCCCTTGGCAAGGACCAACATCTGCAGGGCGGCCATCCCACCTGGTGCTCACAGAGCGGAGGGGTGGGCTGCACGGAGCTCCTCCCAGGCCAGGCACAAAGTGCAATTGGAGAAATTGGAATATTCCGACTGCAAGGTATCAAAACAACGTGCACAGATGCAGGAAGCAGAGTGCTGGCAAGGCTCAGGCTGCAGGGAGCTGGCCTCTGTTCTGCTGGCACCCACTGCGTGCAGGCATGGCGAGCAATTGCTGTTTAAAAGCTTTTTTTTTGTGATGTTCTTTGCATTTGGGGGAAGCTTCAGTTTTGGAGCCTGTTACTGAAATGGAGGTGTTCTTATGGCTGAAATGGTCCAAAAGCCTATGGAAATTTCAATTGGGCAAGGGGAGGAGTGCTGCACAGCACAGCCAAGGGCATCGCTAAATGGAAAGAAGAGCCCACCAACAACGCCTGGAACGGAAACCAGTGCCCAACCAGCAAACATGTGCAAAGCACCAGAGATACAAATGCCAATGAAGAATTTATGAAGCTGAAGGAGTTAATTAGAGAGACTTCAGTCTTAAGAAACGGTGACAGTAGCACAGAGATAAATCATTCATTTTGGCCTCCGGCAGCACCTGCCTGCTGTCAGCCAGCTGGTTGAGACCTGAGACCAGGCTTGTGTGTCAGGGCAGGAGCAAAACCCGACTGTGTGTGCACAGGCAGACAGGAGCTGGCAGATGGCTGCAAGAACCTGAACCTTTGCTCACAGGTACCAAAAGGACAGGGCAAGCACGCTGGTCCAAGAACACAACAATTATTTTTTCAGCCTCCAGTGCAAGGTTTTTGACACTGCCTGGAGTTGTGAAGGTCTTTTTATCTGTGTTAGTTTTGAGCATCTGCAGTGCCTCTTTGATAACAGCCTGGAGGAGTGTGTGTGCCACTCAGCCCCTATGAGATCCTCTTGGGTAGTTGATGCTGGGCTCGGGGTGATGGCAGCCCCCATCTCACACCATGACCACATGGCAGCATCCAGCAGCATTCCACTGCTTCCACCTGAGATGGGACACTGCCTCCCAAACCCCTGCAAAGGATCACAACTTATGACTGCAAAGACAAAACTTATCTAGCTCTGCTGAAAATATAAGAGAATATTTGGTCCCCTAAAGGGAAAATTTCCCAATTCGCCATATGAAATAACCCGTAAAGTGGCATTTCCTTTGATTTCTCATTTCCTTTTATTTTTTCCATCGGTCTCATCACATTCTCTCGTCTCATCTCATAGAGCAAGGCAAGAGGACGGCTAATCTGTTTTCCCTCTGCACTTCTTAATGTCCTCTTGATTGAAATTCACATTAACTCTTAGGTACCCTAATCTCAGAGAACATCCACATCCACTCCCATAAAAATCAGCTGCTCTGAAGTTTCTCTACCAAGTCAGGGAGACCTGGGGAGATCTCAGGTAAGAGCCAGGCATACCTTAGTATGTAACAAAAGAAGCGCCAACAGTTGAGCATTTCTGCATTGCTGGTTAATTCGGTTCTTCTCAACTTTGTGCAACCCCCAAGAGTCATTTAGCTGCATTGCTGTGCCTTTGCTACATAAGCATAGTTTTGGAATGATAGAATCTTAGAATCATTAAGGTTGGAAAAAGACCACTAAGATCATCTAGTCCAACTGCCAACCCATCACCACCATGCCCGCTAGGGCACAGCCCTTTCCTGCAGCATTAAGGCTCCATTCTGCTTCCAGATCGCTTTAGCAACAACTGCCTGCCTTAGAGCCAGCCAACTGCCAGGGGAGGCTGCCAAAGGCTTTTGGAAATAACCGTGAGCCGGACACAGCTTTGTCCCTGAGAGCAAAAGCAGTGGAGCCCCAAATTTGGGACAGGGAGCAGGGGCTGCATCACAGCTTTGCAAGCCCTGTCCCTTCCCCACTGCTGATGCACAGCCCTATGACATCGTTGTGCTCAATGTTTGTGCATTTTATCAGCCCCACCTTATTCTCTTGCTGATTTCTCATTTAACTTCAGCAACAAACACCAGTTCTACTCCACCACATCAGCTCTCCAATGTGCCATCCTCGCACGATGTTATGATGGATGGCAGCCTACTAATCTTCCATTAAACATTCGAAGTCTGCATCGTTAGCTCATTCATTTTGTTTATCTTTAAAGACATTACACATGCTTTCTATCCCAAGGGGGGAAAACACTCAGCATATGAAAAATACCCATCATTACCAAGACACAGCTCAGCAGAAAATGAAGAGACGGGCAGCACCTAGCCTGGCTGCAGCAGACAGGGATAATTAAGCTTGCAAAGGCTTTAAATTATGAAGAATTTGATCTAATACCTGTAACTCTCCATCCTGAATAGTTTTGTTGCCACAGTTACAGGTCAATAGTAAGCAGTAAGGAAAGCAAGCTGTAAGGAAACCCTCAGCCTGCAGAGGAAGCCCTCTATTACATGCTGCATTCACCCACCCACAGAGGCTTGGGATGTTTTTTTGGAAATGTGAATCCACAGGTCCAAAGAAAGAAGCCAGGATCCACCAGAGAGAGAATGGACACAGAATGCATCGTTGTAGTCATGCCTCTGCCTGGCAGGGTCCCTTGTGCTGGGGGCAGCCCCCTGTCTGGATGCTACCAACCACGTCAGGGATCAGGCTGTTTTACATGACTCAAACACTTTACCACTCCATTTTTGATGCAAACAATTTCCTTGAAGAGCACAGAACAGCCCAGTGCTTTGCAAAAGTCCCTAAAGAGCTGCAGATGTGTCCCAGAGGCACAGCACAGCAACAGGTCCAGGGTGATGACGGGTCATCTGCTGCTCTTTTTGCTGACCTAAGTGGTGGTAAATAGCCCTAGGTGCCCTAAAAGGTTCAACACCAGCCAACACAAATGTGTCAGATCATCAGCAACTCCCTTCAAGTTCAAACACAGCAGCTGTGGGACAGGTTCTCACGTGCCTGAACGTTTGCATTTCATGCTGCTGCAGCCCTCCATCATCCTTCGAGCTCACAGGGTTGGAGGCCGATCCACAGAATCATATCATAGAATGGCTTAGGTTGGAGGGGACCTTAAAGATCATCTAGTTCCAACCCCCCTGCTATGGGGCTGCTCGGTTGTGAAAATAAAACACCTCGTGGTTCACTTTTCAGATTCCCCAGGCTTTGGAATGCTGATGGGTTAGCAGAGGACCCGCTGTCTTTTCAGAGAAGTGGCATTAACTGGCACAGAGGAAGCTGCCTATAGCTTATTACACATAGCAGTTTCCTACTCTATCCCCAAACCCATTCATCTGAAAAGGTGACACACACAAATTGCCCCAAACTACCCCTTCTGCACAGAAAAAGAGCTGTGAAGTGCAAATCAGGAAGGCACAATCTGCTTACTGCCCCGGGGGATGTAGGACACATTCCCCCAAGTGATAGGATGAGAGGTAACGGCCTCAAGTTGCACCAGGGGAGGTTCAGGTTGGATATTAGGGAAAATTTAAGAAGAGTGGTCAGACATCGGCACAGGGGAGTATGCTGGAGTCACTGTTCCTAGAAGTGGCACTTGGGGATGAGGTTAGTGGGCACGGTGAGGACGGGATGGCCTTAATCTTAGAGGTCTTTTCCCATCTTATGATGATTCTATGAAAAGTTTTCCACCCAACTCCCCTGTGTTATTACTCAGCCCCTGCAATGCTCCAAAGATGCATTGGACAAGGACAGCCATGCAGCATCCTTGCCCAAGTGCTCGGTCCAGCACCAAGAATTTAAAACCATTTAGGAAAGGGAGAAGGCAACAGGACCCCAGTGCCATCCCAAGCAGGGTAGCAGCAGCTGCCTCGTTTGCCTTAGCATTACTCCCTACAACACAGCACATGCCAGGTGACTAGCAAAACAGCAATCCAACTCACTGCATGATTACATGCAAAATAGATGCCTACAACGATCCTCAGCTTAGATGCCTACGGAGAGAACTGCATCAATGCAAACTATGCTCTCACACAAAAACAAATGGTAAGTTGTAACACTCGAGGAAATGAGTCAGTAGGAACTTAAACACAACTTACTGTTTTCTCAATGTAAAACGCCACAGGCGGGATTAAACCTTTTGTTTGCATCTCAAGGTGATTCTCGGATCACCTACCCAAAGCGTCAGGTCTCCACTTGGCCGTGCTATTGAAGCCCTTTTAATGATTCATGATGACGAGCTTCAAAGAGCTCCCACACGCAACAAGAGACCAACTCGTTCTGATCTCAGCACAAAACTCCAGCTCGGTGAATAATTCAGGTCTGTGAAGAGAGCCGTCTTAAAACCGCTCCCAGGAGAAGGAGCAGAGTCTAGAGTTTAATCTCATAATGGAAATAAAAATAAAAGGAAAATATCAAAAGAAAGCAGCGACTGCAAAAACAATACGAGGCTTCTTTTGCAAAATTCATCCGTTGTGAAACTCCACAGAAGGGAACGCAGCTGGTTTCCCTGAATTATGTTTCATGTTTCCCGAGACAAAAGATGAAATCTAAAGCTTTGACTTTCAACTTACGATACACAGACACATAAGGGATGACACAACTACTGTGCATGGCTATTGATGCAAGAAAAAGGCTGTCTAGAGTGAAAGGTGGAAACAGCCTCCACCACATCCTCCAGTGAGTGAGGACAACACCACAGGAGCAGCTTGCAACATGCTCCCAGATCTGGTTGCCAAATCTGAGGCGATCTCCACTCAACTCAAACCTGGGGATGAGTTTTCTGCTCCCTCTGCGTTTCACCCATGTCACACACTGCATCAGATGCCGAACACAAAGAGGCTCTGTAGAGCCAAAAATCTCAAGAAATTAACTCTACATACAACATACAATTCATCCGTGCACCTTAGTTCTGAATTTGAGTGAGAATTTAAGTCTGATTCCTTCCCCAGATTCCTGATGTGATACACAGGGATTACGTCACATCACTCCAATTGCTAAATCTTTTCCTCAGCCAGATGATGAGGAGATTCTTAAGCACAGCACTTTGCCTCAACAACAAATAACTTCAGCTTCAGGGCCATTTTGCAAACATTTCTCACCATGACAGCACCTTCATCTTTCTTGTGTGAAATACCATAGGAAACGTCCAAGGACAGTTAATATAAGCTGCTGCTCACCCTGTACACCTTACCAGCGTAACCAAAAATGGCCATAATTAAGTATTTCCAATAACAAACGTAAACAGTGCTGCACAGCAAACCCAGCAGCTCACCTGCAGCCCTCCCACTGACACATGGTGCATTCTGGGGAAGCTGCTCTGTTCCAGTCCCAGCTCGGAGCACCTGAGGACAGCAGCACACAGTTGGGTTTGGGCTTCGCAGCCAAAAGCACAAGGGTTTTGCTCTCTCTTAGCCCATGTACCTTTCCTTTCCCTTAAATCCTTCACCAAACCTTCTTCCTTCCCTGTGACCGTCATTTGGAGGTGGAGCAGGTGTCAGAGGCAGCCAGATATGGCTGCCAAAATCTGTCACTCCGCAGCCAGAGACACCTCTGAGCTATCAGAAATAATTACAGTCAAGGTCAGCACTTGGCACAACGACACCAAACTGCTCGGGCACACAGCATGCAGTTACCATACCCACACACATGTCCATTTCCCCATGTAAATCGGAACTAAAGCAGCACTTCGCTTATTACACAGCTCATAAGCTTGGCTCCTCCAACGCTTGTAACAAGAGTCATATAAGACAAGAGGATTCACTCTTGGAAAACTCAAGGATTTCCTTTTCTGCAGCCTGTACGTGAATTTCCCAGTTTGTGGGATGATCAAACTGCCAACAGCTAAAGCTGCACCCAATTTTTATTAGCAGAGGGGAGGGAAGAAGCCTTTCCCTGACTCTGCCTGGGACAAGCACAGCCCAGGGCTGCTCCCACACACACACACAGCAGGCAATGACCCCAAGCTGCAGCAGGGCTGGGATGGGGCTGGATTTAAGCTGTATGTCCCCAGTGCCCTGCCAGCATCCTCCTCGCCCAGCCAGCAACTGTTCTGGGATCCGCCTTTTCCACTCTCCTGCAGTTTTTTCCTTCCTCGTGTGAACAGGGCGCTGCCAATGCCTTTCAGAGCCTTACTCTGAGCTCTCCCACACCTCAGCTACGCAGTTTTTAATCACCAGGCCACAGCACAAACCTCTCCCTTTAGTTTTGTTGCCACTGAATAACACTCAGAGCAAACTTTTCCCAGCAGGATTCAGTCTCGGGAGCTGCTTTAGAACCGTGCAGCCCAAATACCCAAAGCCTAACAAACACTCCCACACCTCCGCACACCGACAGCCCTACCCAGAAATGGGCTTTTTAACCCCAAAAGCCCCCTGTCACGTCCCCCGGCTCCACAAAGCAGGCTGTTCCCGGCGTGTCGGCACGTCTCACATGAAACCCAGTGCTTGGAACAAGGCAGACAAACCGCCTGCGTGCAACGTGCAGGCTGCGTGTGGTACGGCTGTACTCACTGCCTGCCAACACCCGGCCGGGAACGCGGCGGGGCGGCCGCTGCCAATGGGAGGAAAACAGCCGGGTGGGAAACTTCAAATGGAAGCGGGGCTGGGAGCGTGTAGCGGGGCTGGGAGAGTGAGGCAGGGCTTCCCCAGCCAGGGATAGGGCTCGGGTCGGTTTGGGTGGGTGTGGGTATGGGAGCAGGGTGCTGAGATTAGCCAGGGTTGGCAAAGGTGGTTATTAGCACCGTGCTCTGAATGCACCGTGAGACTGAGGACCTGACTGCTCCTCACCTCCTTCAGCTCCGCAGGCAGAAGCGTGGAATTGGGATGCTGAGGATGCTCGTTTAGCCGATAGCGAAATCAGAACCAGCCTCAGCAAGGCAGAGGGAACACACGCATATTCCTTAAAGTTTCTGCCTGTTGTTACCTTGTTCTTCGCAGAAAATTCCCTGAGCGTTTGCTCAAGCGACCGTAGAACTCTGATTTCCTGAAATACCCCGTACACTAAACCCACCCAACACCGCCCTTGGGAGCCCGGCGTTAATCTCACCATCCATGTCACCACATTTCCCTCCTCGATGCCAATCGGAGGTGCCGCCCGCAGCCAGGTGAGCCCCCTCCGACCCCCATTCCCAAAGCGGCCGCCCGGCAAAAGCCCAACGGAGCTGCGGCAGCCGCGGCTCCCCCGCCCGCCCCGTCCCTCCCCGCCGCCCGCCTCTCCCCCCGGGGCTGCGGAGCGGAGGGAGCCGCGCGGCCCCGCATGTTAATGAGGCGGCAGCACGGGCAGAGGGAACGCATTTAAAAGGGGACGAGCGGGGGGGAAAGCGGCAGAGCTCGGGCAGCAGCACCGCCCGCAGCCGCTCCTTCCCACCTCGAGGACGGGGACCTGGAGACACAGGACCGAACCCCGCTGCGTGCGCTCGGGTACCTGCCGGCTCACCATGAAGCTCCTGACAGCAGCCTTGCTTCTGCTGTTCATCGCGATGTGCCTAGCCAGCGCGGAAGGTAAGGGGATTTTTGCCTATTCTCGTTTAAAGCTCTCTCCAGGGTGCGCTTTGCCCCCCCTCCGCCCGCCAATTCTATTTTCCTCCTCCGAGGAGGATAGAGGACGGGGCAGTTCCGTGCGGGTCGGGATAAGTGATGTATCGATCCTAAGGTGTGAGGCAGCCGTGAATTTTTATTTTAAAAGGTGAAAGCAAAAACACAAAGTAGCGTCCTCCAAGCGCACCCAGTGCCCCAGCTGCACCCCGTGCTCCCGCTGGTCGGGAGTGCACCTCGAACATCCCACCCCCCCAAAACGAATGGCGATTTGCACAGGGAAGACAGAGCCAAGTACGAAGCGCACGAATCCCACCGCGTTTGCCAGGCTGCGTTTTCTGCTGTGCACAAAACCGGCGGCTTAAAGAAACGCTCAGCTTTTGTCTGGCTGCGAATGCACCGCAGCATCCGTGAGAGGGAAAAAAAAGGACTGAAAGTGCTCCAAACTCCGAGTGAGACACGAGCAAAATGAGAAAGCAGCTGAGAAGGGCATTTGCTTTTTCAGTTTAACGTTTTCATTGCCTTCTGTTCAATACAATGATATCGAATCCCAGCAGGTGCGCTTCACAAAGCTCTCCTGCTTACCAAGCCTCAGCACTGCTCTAAAATACATTTATCGGGGAGCTGCTACCTGTAGCAAAGAAAACATCACTCTTTTTAAGCACGGCAGCAACACAAAATGCAGCTTTTCCGCACAGGGCTTGGCAGAGCAGGCTGCAGCCTGCAGGCACACAGGGTTGGGGGGGGGGACACTGGGTACACAGGAGGGTGAACAAATGCTTTCTCTTCCAGGCGTGAAGTGCAAGTGCTCGAGGAAAGGTCCAAAAATAAGATTCTCTAACGTGCGGAAGCTGGAAATAAAACCGAGGTACCCGTTTTGTGTGGAGGAGATGATTATGTAAGTTTTCCTTCATTTATTCTTTCTCTTTTACTATCAGCTGAATTATGTCACTTTATACTGCGAGGTTTTTTTTTTTTTTTTGGCTCTTTGCTTTTATCATTCTCTGGCATGCCAAGTCCCGGGAAAAGTCACTTGCTGTCTCTGATGCACTAAATGTGCAATTCTGATCAAAAACCCAGCTATCAGTTTTTGACACGGTTGCCTGCTCAAAGGATGATGTGCATAACAGGTAGCAATAAAAGCAGAATCCTAAGTTTGAGTGAAAACAGGGACCGATATCACAGTGAGCCGCTTGCTGTAAAATCCAGAGCTATTTACTGAAGTTTTCTGGGATGAGCAAAGTGAGAACAAGAGCAGGATTCGCTTCTGCACGGAGTTCTATCCCAGCCAGAGTCCTCAGACCAACACAGCCCTGTGTGCTGCATGGGATCACCGAGCACAGAACTCTCCTCTGAGCTGCACTGCCAGCCCTGAGCAATGCTTCTGGAAGCCTCGGAGTGATGCACAGCAAAGCAAGGCAGCCAAAGGGATTTTCAGCATCTCTGATGGAGGGGTTGTCTTCCCCCCCATTTTAAATGAGTGGTTTGCAGGGGTTTTCTGTCCTGGTTTGGCTAAATTCAGATGCCCTGCAAAACCCCAGTACATGGAGCTGGATAACGACCAGAAGAATAACTGAGAAGACTGCAACAAGCTTGTCACCTACAACAGGGGAAAAAAAAAAAAGGGGGGGGGTTCTGAGAGGAACCATGCACCCCAAAATGCTACGGACCAGTTCACTCCGGTTTTCTATCCCCATCCACAGAAAGGACCTCAGCATCCTGCCCTGCACCATAGCATCCCCAGGGCCCCATCCTGCCTGCACAGCCATGGCAATGCCTCCAGAGCTGAGCCCATTCCTGCACAGATGCTGCCTGGGGCAGCAGGGCTCTGGAGAACAGAGACGGTGCTCTGCATCAGGCTTCTCCACATTGACACCAGCGTCCCTGTGAGCAGCCAAGCCAAGCTTGGCAGCCAGCAGAGAGGAGAACACCACGTGTGGAATAGATTTCATTCATGCAACCTCTCCTTTTCCATCAGGAAGTTGGGAAATCCCCAGTGCTTGGGTTGCTATCCCAGCAGAGAGCTATGCAAATGCAGAGCGATACTATTCAAGCCCACAGGGCTGCAGCAGCTGCTGGGACAGAGCTGTCCCGTCACTCTCCCATGCTCCTGGAGACACCCATGGGCCAGTAAACGTGCTGCCATCGCTGCCTTCCCAGCCACCCCACTGCAGCCTGAACAAGCTCAAATTAATATTCAGAGCCAAGGGATCTGGGAGTCTCCGGCTGAGGCACAGAAGAGCTGAATTCCTGCAGCCCAGTGTTTGTTGCTGTGGTGATTGTTTAAAATGAGTTGATGAAGCTGCTTCCCCTCCTGCCTTCCTCAAAAGCTCCTGTACCCCATACAAGAAAAACATGATAGAGATGAGGTTGGGCAGATTAGAAGGAGGGGTGTGGATGCAGTTTAGGAAGGAACGTGTCTATGGCCATATACCCCCAGCAGAGCCATGGTGCAGGGTGAGAGCTGAACTGAGTCCTAGCCCTGGTTAAAGCTTATCCGGATTCATGGCACCCCATGCAGGAGGCACTTTTCCCTCTCTGGAAGAAATGAGGGAAGTTTAACACTCTGTCTGAAAGCAGCCGTCCCCTTTGTGCATCTCCAAGAGGGGACATACCTGGTGCTTATCCCAGAGTTGAAGAAGTGAATGTACTGGGGAGGATTTTGGCACAAGGACCCTCAGACACCCAAATGCCACCTGAGGGAGCCCTCTGGAGATGTAAGAGACCTGCAGCATCTCAGACTCCAACACGCCCAGACAGATCCTTGGTCAGGAACTTGGGTCCCACAGTCTCTCTTCCTAAGCATGTGCCACTAAATCTGCCTGGCAGCATGCCTGCACCCCAGGGTGACATTGCCCATCATGCCCCCCCCACTGCTGTGCCCTCAGCACTCAGAACCACAGGGATGTCTCACAGACCTACACTTGGCACCAAAGCAATGCATCTCAGCCAAGAAAAGCCTCAGCTGTCCACCTGAGAAGGGCACCAAACATCTCCTCCTCCTTGGACTGCAGCATCAGAATTGTCCTTCGCTCTCTGCTGCTTCTCAGAGGTGCTCCTCTCCTCCTGTGATGTAGCTTGGCCATCCCTTTCTGGAAGTAGCCAGTGAGCTCTGACACAAGAAAAACCTCAAGCCAAGGTCTGGCATGGGTCAGTGCAGATGGTACAGCCAAGGAGGTGGCTGCTGGATGAAGAAGTTTCACGCCAACCTCAAGCCTTCTAGAGCCTGCAAGCTTTGTGCCTTCACTGAGCTTGGTTTTACTGCCCTTCTCATGTACTGATCCCCAGGGGCTGGCTGAGATAGCAGGGGTGATCCACAGATAGCAGCAGCAACCCCTCCCCATCCATCCTCTGCAGCCCTGAGACTCTTGAAGGCCATCAAGTGCTCTTCTGTGCACTGGGAAAGGACTAAGTCTCCTCCCAACAACCTGAGAGCTACACCCTGTTTTCTGTGACTTCAGCCTACACCCAGTGGAGGTAGAGCAGAGAAAGGGAGCAGGGATGAAGGTTCATTGAACAGGAAGAAGAAATTGAGCCCAGTGTACAACACTGAAATGGGAAACATGGTGGGGCCCTCAGCTGAACAGACATAGCAATGTGCAGAGTTTCACTTCCCATAGGGGTGTTCCTACTGCAGCAAGGGGCATGCTGGGAAAGCCCACGAGGCATTCTGGTTGTGCCAGGAGATGCACAGCTCCTTTCTGAACCAGCCAATGCCAGAATCCCATTATATCCACAGATATTTCTGGTTTACTGCCATTCTTCTATTCATGTCTCTAATAGCATATGACTAATGCCATTATAATATCTTGGTTAAACTGGAAGCCCTTTCCTTCTTGTGGACGGTATTTACAGAAAATGAAAGAAATCCAGTAAAAAAAAATGTAGGGTTTCCTCAATTACCAAATGAGCAACAAAGCCAGGAAATCACTTCATGGTGAGCCCTGAGAAGCACAAGCACACATCTCTAGAGAGCCACTCTCCTGGGAAGCAGTGCCAGGGCTCCCACGTCACCTCAGCTGGGGCAGAGCCACCAGGGCAGCATCACTGAGCAATGTGGGAGGAAACCTGGAGTGCCAGGCAGAGCTCTGCCTCCCAGCACGGGTCGTCCTGGCACTGAGGGGACACCAAGGCAGAGCTGCTGACACTGGCAGATGGATGTGCCTCCAGACAGAGGAGGATGGAGCCCCAGCAGGCACCCACCCATGTGCAAGTGTTTAAAATACCACTGAGAAAGAGAAAAAAAATAGAAAAGTGATCCAGGTTTGATCTTTTCCCTTGGATGCAATGTCGTTGAGCCTAAGGGAACCATCTCCTCCTGCAAAGACCTTGTGGCTGCCCAAATGAGCCCTAATTAAGCCAGCTATTAAACTCATAAGGAAAAACCTAACAGGCAGACAGAGCAAACCCACTGATTAAAAATAACGGGCACGTCTTCATCTGGTACAACTTAGTCCAGCTCTGTGGGCAACAGATCGAAGTGCACTGATTGATAACAGCTGAAAATCCACTCCAACATTCTTCTAACTCAGACAGCTGCCATAAAACACAACAGGAAGCCCTCCTGCTGCCCCATGGCTGCCCGGGTGAGTGCCCTGAGCAATTCAGGCACTGCCCTGCAGGCAGAGCTGCGGGCTGGGGCTGTCTGCAGTGCCCATAACTCACATGCTTGCCTTGCAGCGTGACCCTGTGGACGAAGGTGAGAGGTGAGCAGCAGCACTGCCTGAACCCCAAACGCCAGAACACGGTGCGGCTGCTGAAGTGGTACCGAGTATGGAAAGAGAAGGGCAGGTAAGAGAACAGGCACGTGCTGCCAGTGCTGCATCCAGCACAGGGGATGTGTTTCATCACCAAAATTATAAACGGATGCTCGTGATGCAATTTCTTTCCTGCCACACGCACTCCTCGCTTCTATTTTAGGATTAGGCTGTTACAACTATAAATAGTCGTTATTTTCTGCTGAACTCTTTGTCAGCTGATGATCTTGGCTATTTATGTGCACTCACCTCCTTGTTATAGCTAAAAAGCCAAGTTAAAGGCCAAATTACTTCCACACAGTCATAAGGAAGGCAGTCAGCAGAGCTGGGATAAGGCTGCCGTACTTTATGCCACACACCTGAGTTGCAAAACATCAGAATCTACAACTCCTAATGCCACAGGTCTTGGCCAATTTTAACTATTGCATCATTCCCAGGGAATGCTGCTAAGATGCACTGCTACC